>NC_079388.1:198620-373761 GCF_029220125.1 Pseudoliparis swirei
AAGCAACTGGGGGTTCAGTGCCTTGCTCAAGGACACTTCGACTTGCTTCCGGTGTTCGTTGAAGTTTTTACACTCCTCTTAATGTCAAACCGCGGCAGTACGGTTTGACACTGTTTCCGTTTTTAAAACAATTATTTCTCCACGAAAATAAGGAGCAGAAATCAGTTTAACTCGTGGATGAATCAGTCGGGTTTCCTCCTGCTCCTCCTTCCTCCCGTCTCCCCCTCTGAGACTCAGAGGACGGAGGGCGACGTGTCGGGGGCCTTGGCGGAAAGAACTCGTCACACGAAACCTTCAACGTGATTGGTCAATCCGTTTGTCTGTCAACATTTTGGGAAAAAAACAACCAATGAACACTCAGTAAATCACAAAGGACCTCCCACCTCACATGTGAGGCTCTATAGCAGCCTGTCAGTCAGAGAGCAGAGAACACGGCACGAGGACAATGAGCCTTATTTCAGAGCTGAGATTGTTCTGGAATGTTTGATGTAGAACACGTGGGGGTGTGTCACATGCAAAAGACTTTAAACGGTGAATTTTTTTTGTTTTTGTAAAATGTATAAAATGCCCCCAGCCTCCAGAGGGTTAACGTGACATATTTGAATGTCAGTCAGTTACCAAGGCCACTGGTTCTGCTGCTGTTCAATGTTAAGGATGACAGGACCAATGGGGTCTCAATATACTAGGAGGAAGCGCTGTGCCAACGGCTGCTTGTTTCAGTAGTGGCGTTTTGCTTTTATTTTATTGTCTTTTTTTGCACTTTTCCTCTCTTTTTCTTTTTCTTTTCTTTCACGTTTGTCTTAGTTACGGTCGGACACTGGACCATAACTACTTTTTTCGATACTTCTACTGTGGCTTTTGTTCACTTTGTCGTGAGTATCGGTGGGCCACAGCAAAACAATGACGGGGACCGTCGTCTACTCGCGTGCTCAGCTGATCGCTGTGCAGGCCGAAGCTTCTGCCTGGTGACAGACCTGTGATCCCGCTGGAGCTACGGAGGAGGGCTCGCGGTTGCAGATCGGGTGTCAAGCGGAGGGCTAAAACGAGGAGATACAAACCCTCGGTACCGTCGATCATAACGGGGAACGTGAGGTCTTTGGCGAATAAGGCGGATGAGCTCGGCGCGCTGGTAATGACCGAGAGGATCTTCCGTGAGCAGTCTCTTGTGCTTCACTGAGGCGTGGCTGCCGCGGACTATCCGGATCACAGCGTCTTTGCCCGGCTTCAGGACTGTTCGGGCTGACAGAGGCGCTACACAGAGCGGTAAGATGAGGCGGGATCGCTGTTTATGTGAATGAGCGGTGGTGCCATCCGGACCATGTGTCCGTGAAGGAGCGCTTCTCTAGCCCGAACATTGTACTCTTGGCCGTAGGGATCCGCCCGTACTATTTGCCGAGAGAGTTCACGTCCGCCATTGTGGTTGTCGTGCGTGCCGCCATCAGCTGACGCTGAGGAAGCTGTGGACACCATCCACTCCACTGTGTCTGCTCTGCTGAATCATCAGCCTGGAGCATTCATGGCTATCACTGGTGACTTTAACCACACCACATTGGAAAAAGCTCTGCCAACCTTCCATCAATACATAGACTGCCCAACAAGGAACAATAAAACTCTGGACTTGCTGTATGCTAATACTAAGGACGCATACAGCGCCACTGCCCTTCCCCTCGGCAGGTCTGATCATGACCTGGTCCGGCTGACACCCAGGTATGTTCCTCTGGTGAAGAGGCTGCGGTGACCACCAGGACTGTGAGGAGGTGGTCTCTGGAGGCTAACGACGCTCTACAGGACTGCTTGAGTCAACGGACTGGGATGTGCTGTGTGGACCGCAGGAGGACATCAACAGTATGACCGACTGCATCACGGAATACATCAAGTTCTGTGAACACACCACCATCCCATCACGGACTGTGCGCTGCTTCCCCAACAACAAGCCCTGGATCACCAGGGACCTGAAGGCGCTTCTTAACATGAAGAAAGCTGCTTTCAGGTCTGGAGACAGGGATGAGCTGAGGAAAGCCCAGCGCAACCTGAAGGTGAAGCTCAGGAGGCAAGGACTCCTACAGGAGGAAGCTGGAGGCCAAACTCCAGCTGAACAACACAAGGGAGGTGTGGTCTGGCATGAAGCAGATAACTGGCTTCAAGGTGGGAGGAGACAGCCAGGGGCTCCTGGAGAGGGCCAACGAGCTGAACTGTTTTTCAATAGGTTCAGTTCACAGCCCTCCCGTCTCCTCCACATCACACCTCCCAAACACCTCCTCCCCTCTGTCCCCCTGCTGAGCTGCACATCCACGAGCCCTCAATAACAATGGGCTCCTCCACCCTCCCCTCTCTGTGACGACTGACCAGGTGAGAAGACAGCTGGAGAAACTACACCAGCGCAGAGCTGAAGGTCCTGATGGCATCAGCCCCAGGGTCCTAAAGACCTGCGCCACCCAGCTGTCTGGTGTCCTGCAGCGCCTCTTCAACCTCAGCCTGAGGCTGGGGAAGTCCAGTGCTGTGGAAGGCGTCGTGCCTGGTCCCTGTCCCCAAGAAGTCAGCACCATCTGGCCTCAATGACTACCGACCGGTCGCCCTCACCTCCCATGTGATGAAGGTGCTGGAGAGGCTGGTCTTGGCCCATCTCCGGCCGCAGGTGAAATCGTCGCTGGACCCTCTGCAATTTGCTTACCAGCCTCATGTGGGAGTGGACGACGCCATCATCTACCTGCTGCAACGAGCTCAGTCGCACCTGGATGGAACCGGTGTCTCTGTGAGAGTCACTTTCTTTGACTTCTCCAGTGCATTTAACACCATCCAGCCACTGCTGCTGAGTGAGAAGCTGCAGTGGCGGTGTGGACGCGTCCACCATCTCCTGGATCACTGACTACCACCCAGGCAGACCACAGTTGGGCAGAATGGAGCGTGTGCTGGCTGGAGCGGTGAGCAGAGATGTTGGAGACCCACAGGAACTGTTCTGTCTCCTTCCTCTTCACCCTGTACACCAGTGACTTCCAGTACAACACGAGTCATGCCATCTGCAGAAGTACTCTGATGATTCTGCAGTGGTCGGGTATTAGGGATGGACGGGAGGAGGAGTACAGGGCAGTGGTGAGTGACTTTGTAAAGTGGGCCGATGAGAACCACCTGCGGCTGAGCGTGGCCAAGACCAGAGAGATGGTGGTGGACTTCAGGAGGAGGCGACAGCTCCTACACCTCTGAGTGTCCTGGGGTGGGCGTGGACATGGTGGAGGTACAAGTACCTGGGCGTCTCCATCGACAGCCGACTGAACTGGAAGGCCAACATCAACGCTGTGTACAAGAAGGGGATGAGTCGACTCTTTTCCTGAAAGCTTGATCCTTCAGCGTGTGCAGCAAGATGCTGGAGTTATTCTACCAGTCGGTTGTCGCCAGTGTGCTGCACTTTGCCATTGTCTGCTGGGGAGCAGCATCGGGCAGTGACACCAGCCGTCTTAACAAACTGGTTAGGAAGGCTGGCTCCATCATCGGCTGCCAGCTGGAGCACCTGGAACAGGTGGTGGAGAGGAGGTCGTTGAAGAAACTGGTGTCCATATTGGACAACCGGACCACCCTCTCACCACCTCCTACAGGGACAGAGGAGTACTTTCTCCAGACGTCTCCTCACGCTCCGCTGCCACAAGGAGAGATACAGGAGAACATTCCTGCCGACGGCTATGAGGCTCTACAACAGTTCACCTCTTGCCAGATCACCCTAACCCTTCTTATATTTTGTGTTTTGTTCTTTTTATTCTTGTGTGTTGCTGCTACTGACTCGACAAATTTCCCCTTGGGGATTAATAAAGTATATATCTATCTATCTATCTATCTATCTATCTACTTCTTTTTTTTTACTAATCTGATGTTTCACTGAAGAAACAATTTATCATCCACGATATTAAATACCTCGCTGGCACTGTATATGTAGGAGCCTCTTTGAAAACAAAGCTCTGTGTGAAGTTTGGTCTTTAAAAAGAAGGAAAACACTTTTAAGCGCGATTAATTAATCGCAATTTCAAAATGTGCGATTAATTAGTTACTTTTTTTTAATCGATTGACAGCCCTAATATAAATATATCGTATCAAATATGAAGAAAGGCAGCCTGGCCAGAACGTGCTGATGGTCGATGTTTGACAAGCTGAATAATAATCCAGGATTACCTGGATGTGAAGGTGCAGCTGACACGTGTGGTCCACCACTCCGATGAGGCTCCCTGGCGGTGGGGGCGTGGGGTGGAGCCCCGCCTGCTCCGCTCCATCAGGACAGTAGATGTGGAGGCTGGAGACCCGGCTCAGGGACCAGACAGCTGGCCCGAAGTGAAGCAGGACCCGGGCCTGGCTGGGGGAGCACACGGCCCACACTGACACACACACACACACACAGGTATCAGGGTAACGAACACACATCTGGAGCGCGAGAGGTCGTGACTTACTGGCAGGCTTCTCTTTGGTCAGGCCGCACTGCGCCCGGAGGGAGCGGGCCACGCGCATCACCTCCTGCACCAGCTGGAAGTCCCTCTCCTCCTCAGGGAACCACCAGTGAGCCTGAGGAGGAGAGCGCCACCGGGAGGAAGTTAAACCAACACCCAGCTGTTCTTATATGTGATACCAGGTCTCAATATAACAGAGGACTCCTGGTCTAACTTTAGTCCAGGTCTCAATATAACAGAGGACTCCTGGTCTAACTTTAGTCCAGGTCTCAATATAACAGAGGACTCCTGGTCTAACTTTAGTCCAGGTCTCATATAACAGAGGACTCCTGGTCTAACTTTAGTCCAGGTCTCAATATAACAGAGGACTCCTGGTCTAACTTTAGTCCAGGTCTCATATAACAGAGAACTCCTGGTCTAACTTTAGTCCAGGTCTCATATAACAGAGGACTCCTGGTCTAACTTGAGTCCAGGTCTCAATATAACAGAGGACTCCTGGTCTAACTTTAGTCCAGGTCTCAATATAACAGAAGACTCCTGGTCTAACTTTAGTCCAGGTCTCAATATAACAGAAGACTCCTGGTCTAACTTTAGTCCAGGTCTCATATAACAGAGGACTCCTGGTCTAACTTTAGTCCAGGTCTCATATAACAGAGGACTCCTGGTCTAACTTTAGTCCAGGTCTCATAACAGAGGACTCCTGGTCTAACTTTAGTCCAGGTCTCCATATAACAGAGGACTCCTGGTCTAACTTTAGTCCAGGTCTCATATAACAGAGGACTCCTGGTCTAACTTTAGTCCAGGTCTCATATAACAGAGGACTCCTGGTCTAACTTTAGTCCAGGTCTCAATATAACAGAGGACTCATGGTCTAACTTTAGTCCAGGTCTCAATATAACAGAGGACTCCTGGTCTAACTTTAGTCCAGGTCTCAATATAACAGAGGACTCCTGGTCTACCTTTAGTCCAGGTCTCAATATAACAGAGGACTCCTGGTCTAACTTTAGTCTAGGTCTCAATATAACAGAGGACTCCTGGTCTACCTTTAGTCCAGGTCTCCATATAACAGAGGACTCCTGGCCTAACTTTAGTCCAGCTCTCAATATAACAGAGGACTCCTGGTCTAACTTTAGTCCAGGTCTCAATATAACAGAGGACTCCTGGTCTAACGTTAGTCCAGGTCTCATATAACAGAGGACTCCTGGTCTAACTTTAGTCCAGGTCTCATATAACAGAGGACTCCTGGTCTAACTTTAGTCCAGGTCTCCATATAACAGAGGACTCCTGGTCTAACTTTAGTCCAGGTCTCATAACAGAGGACTCCTGGTCTAACTTTAGTCCAGGTCTCATATAACAGAGGACTCCTGGTCTAACTTTAGTCCAGGTCTCATATAACAGAGGACTCCTGGTCTAACTTTAGTCCAGGTCTCATATAACAGAGGACTCCTGGTCTAACTTTAGTCCAGGTCTCAATATAACAGAGGACTCCTGGTCTAACTTTAGTCCAGGTCTCAATATAACAGAGGACTCCTGGTCTAACATTAGTCCAGGTCTCATATAACAGAGGACTCCTGGTCTAACGTTAGTCCAGGTCTCATATAACAGAGGAGTCCTGGTCTAACTTTAGTCCAGGTCTCAATATAACAGAGGACTCCTGGTCTAACTTTAGTCCAGGTCTCATATAACAGAGGACTCCTGGTCTAACGTTAGTCCAGGTCTCATATAACAGAGGACTCCTGGTCTAACTTTAGTCCAGATGGATCACCTTGTTGATCGTGCCACAGGCTCTCTGAGAATGACACTGGACTCAATAGCCCCACTGAAGAAGAAGAGGGTGAGAAAGAGGAGGTTTGCTCCCTGGTATAACCCTCAGACCTCAAACTGAAGCAAACGTCACGAAAGCTTGAAAGCATATGGCGTTCAACTAATCTGGAAGAATCCCGCTGAGTTTGGCGAGATAGCCTTAAAACATATCAGAAGGCCCTCTGTAGAGCCAGAGCAGCCGATTACTCATCAGGACTAGAAGAAGAACAACCCCAGGTTTCTCTTTAGCTCTGTAGCTGACAGAGTCACAGCTCTGTGGAGCCCAGTATTCCTAGAGACCTCAGTGGTAATGACTTTATCAACTTCTTTAATTAAAAGATTTGAACTATTAGGGACAAGATTAATAATCTCTTGCCCTTAACCAGTGATCTGTCCTCAAGTGGAATGGCCTTAGAAAAAGCTGTATGCCCTGGTGGATATTTAGATGGCATTTCTCCATCAACCGTGACCAATTATCGTCAACGGTTTCTACTTCTAACACGTCTGCCTGTCTCTAGGACCCCGTCTACCTGTCTCTAGACCCCGTCTACCTGTCTCTAGGACCCCGTCTACCTGTCTCTAGACCCCGTCTACCTGTCTCTAGACCCCATCTACCTGTCTCTAGACCCCGTCTACCTGTCTCTAGACCCCGTCTACCTGTCTCTTGGACCCCACCTACCTGTCTCTAGACCCCGTCTACCTGTCTCTAGACCCCACCTACCTGTCTCTAGACCCCGTCTACCTGTCTCTAGGACCCCGTCTACCTGTCTCTAGGACCCCGTCTACCTGTCTCTAGACCCCGTCTACATGTCTCTAGGACCCGTCTACCTGTCTCTAGACCCCGTCTACCTGTCTCTAGGACCCCGTCTACCTGTCTCTAGGACCCCGTCTACCTGTCTCTAGACCCCGTCTACCTGTCTCTAGGACCCCGTCTACCTGTCTCTAGACCCCGTCTACCTGTCTCTAGGACCCCATCTACCTGTCTCTAGGACCCCGTCTACCTGTCTCTAGACCCCGTCTACCTGTCTCTAGACCCCGTCTACCTGTCTCTAGACCCCGTCTACCTGTCTCTAGACCCCGTCTACCTGTCTCTAGGACCCCGTCTACCTGTCTCTAGGACCCCGTCTACCTGTCTCTAGGACCCCGTCTACCTGTCTCTAGGACCCCATCTACCTGTCTCTAGGACCCCGTCTACCTGTCTCTTGGACCCCGTCTACCTGTCTCTAGGACCCCGTCTACCTGTCTCTAGGACCCCGTCTACCTGTCTCTAGGACCCCATCTACCTGTCTCTAGGACCCCGTCTACCTGTCTCTTGGACCCCGTCTACCTGTCTCTAGGACCCCGTCTACCTGTCTCTTGGACCCCGTCTACCTGTCTCTAGACCCCGTCTACCTGTCTCTAGACCCCGTCTACCTGTCTCTAGACCCCATCTACCTGTCTCTAGACCCCGTCTACCTGTCTCTTGGACCCCGTCTACCTGTCTCTAGACCCCGTCTACCTGTCTCTAGACCCCGTCTACCTGTCTCTTGGACCCCGTCTACCTGTCTCTAGGACCCCGTCTACCTGTCTCTAGACCCCGTCTACCTGTCTCTAGGACCCCGTCTACCTGTCTCTTGGACCCCGTCTACCTGTCTCTTGGACCCCGTCTACCTGTCTGTGAATACAGGGACCTCCTCTATATTATTTGGTGATGTGGTTTCTGTAGACGGCATTGCTCTAGCATCCAACACCACTGTAAAGAATCTCTGTTATCTTTGATCGGGACTTGTCCTTTAACTCCACGTAAAGCAAATCTCAAGGACTGCATTCTTTCATCTCCGTCATATTTAAACAATCAGGCACATCTTGTCTCAAAAAGATGCAGAAAAATTGGTTCACGCGTTCGTTACTTCGAGACTGGATTACTGCAACTCCTTATTATCAGGCTGCTCTATAAGTCTCTTAGGTCAACTCCTTATTATCAGGCTGCTCTATAAGTCTCTCAGGTCAACTCCTTATTATCAGGCTGCTCTATAAGTCTCTATAGTCAACTCCTTATTATCAGGCTGCTCTATAAGTCTCTGAGGTCAACTCCTTATTATCAGGCTGCTCTATAAGTCTCTTTAGTCAACTCCTTATTATCAGGCTGCTCTAGAAGTCTCTATAGTCAACTCCTTATTATCAGGCTGCTCTATAAGTCTCTTAGGTCAACTCCTTATTATCAGGCTGCTCTATAAGTCTCTGAGGTCAACTCCTTATTATCAGGCTGCTCTATAAGTCTCTTTAGTCAACTCCTTATTATCAGGCTGCTCTATAAGTCTCTTATGTCAACTCCTTATTATCAGGCTGCTCTATAAGTCTCTGAGGTCAACTCCTTATTATCAGGCTGCTCTATAAGTCTCTGAGGTCAACTCCTTATTATCAGGCTGCTCTATAAGTCTCTATAGTCAACTCCTTATTATCAGGCTGCTCTATAAGTCTCTTTGGTCAACTCCTTATTATCAGGCTGCTCTATAAGTCTCTTAGGTCAACTCCTTATTATCAGGCTGCTCTATAAGTCTCTTAGGTCAACTCCTTATTATCAGGCTGCTCTATAAGTCTCTGAGGTCAACTCCTTATTATCAGGCTGCTCTATAAGTCTCTGAGGTCAACTCCTTATTATCAGGCTGCTCTATAAGTCTCTGAGGTCAACTCCTTATTATCAGGCTGCTCTATAAGTCTCTTAGGTCAACTCCTTATTATCAGGCTGCTCTATAAGTCTCTGAGGTCAACTCCTTATTATCAGGCTGCTCTATAAGTCAACTCCTAATGATCAGGCTGCTCTAATAAGTCTCTTAGGTCCCTCCAGTTGATCCAGAATGCTGCAGCTCGTGTTCTCACTCAAACTAAGAAAAGAGATCACATCACTCCTGCACTAGCTGCTCTGCACTGGCTCCCAGTAAAATCAAGAATCACTTTTAAAATTCTTCTCTTAACCTACAAAGCCTTGATTGGTGATGCTCCATCATATCTTAAGGAGCTTGTAGTACCATATTGCCCCACTAGAGAGCTACGCTCACTAAATGCGGGACTACTTGTAGTTCCTAGAGTCTTAAAAAGTAGAATGGGAGCCAGAGCCTTTAGTTATCAAGCTCCTCCTCTTTTATGGAACCAGCTTCCACCTTCAGTCCTGGAGGCAGACACAGTCACCTCGTTTAAGAGTAGACTTAAGACCTTCCTCTTTGACAGAGCTTATAGTTAGGGCTGAATCAGGTTCACCTGGTCCAGCCCCTTGATATGCTGCTATAGGCTTATAGCTGCCGGGGGACGTTTAGGATGCACTGAGCACCTCTCTCCTCTCCTTAAGGATGAATTTTCATCTCTCAATCACACGTTACTAACTCTGCTTTCTCCCCGGAGTCCTTGTGACTTCACGTCTCATGGGGTCATCGGACCCTATGAGACGGCATAGATCCTATCTGCCTGATGGATCATCGAGGTCTGGGTCGTGGAATTCCTGCTCCTGACTACGCCACTGTCCTGTTGAGACTCCGCCCACTCCTCCTCCCCACCGCCATCTGCCTGATGGATCGTGGAGGTCTCCATCGTGGAATATGCCTACGATGAACTATTCATCCACTCTGTCATATTCATTGAATGTATTTTAACTCTAAATCTGTCCTTCTGTACACATTACATCTATTGCATCTGTCCATCCTAGGAGAGGGATCCTCCTCTGTTCTCTCCTCCAGGTTTCTTCCCTTTTTTTCCCCCTGAAGGGTTATTTGGGAGTTTTTCCTGGTCCGATGTGAGGTTTTGGGGCAGGGATGTCTATTGTGAAATTGGGCTATTCAAATAAACTGAATTGAATTGAATTATGCCTGGATAGGACCTCGGAGCCTCGGGGCTCGGGGCCTCAACCAAAGGCCTCAAACTAAAGACCCTTCTGTGGACAGAACCAAGTCCCATCAGTACTACAAAGACCCATCAGGACTAACCAAGACCCATCTCTCTCCTGAAGGGTTCTTCCCTTTTTTCCCCGTGAAGGGTTGTTTGGGAGTTGTTCCTGATCCGATGTGAGGTCAAAGGTCAGGGATGTGTACAGATTGTAAGCCCTCTGAGGGAGCTGTGCTGTGTGAGAATGGGCTGGACAGAGGAACTGGACTGGCAGAACATCTGGTACCAGGAGCATCAGAGGGCCACTTGTTCTGTTCTAGTCTGTGAGGAGTGGCCTTTAAACCGGGTCGTACCAGCTGAGAGGAGCGGGGGTACGGCTGTAGACACAGAGTGGTCTGGGCTCCCGGTCCCGGTCCCGGTCCCAGTGGCTGCAGCCTCTGCCACAGCTCCTCAGTGATGAAGGGCATGAAGGGGGCGAGCAGGGCCAGAGACGTGGACACACAGTGGAACAGGATGCTGCAGGACACCTGCCGGGCTCGCACATGCTCCACCTCTGACCCCCCCTGGTGGAGCAGCACCGCCTTCACATGCTCCTAGAGTGAGAGAGAGACATAGAGAGACAGAGACAGAGACATAGAGAGAGAGACATAGAGAGAGAGAGAGAGAGAGAGAACAGAGACACAGAGAGAGAGACATAGAGAGAGAGAACAGAGACAGAGGACAGAGACATAGAGAGAGAGAGAGAGAGAGAGAGAGAACAGAGACATAGAGAGAGAACAGAGACAGAGAGAGAGACAGAGAGAGAGAGAGAGACAGAGAGAACAGAGACAGACAGAGAGAGAGAGAACAGAGAGAGACATAGAGAGAGAGAACAGAGAGAGAGAGAGACAGAGACAGAGACAGAGACAGAGAGAAAGAGAGACAGAGAGAGAGAACAGAGACAGAGAGAGAGAGAGAAAACAGAGACAGAGAGAGAGAGAACAGAGACATAGAGAGAGAGAGAGAGAGAGAGAGAGAGAACAGAGACACAGAGACACAGAGAGAGAGACATAGAGAGAGAGAACAGAGAGAGAGAGACAGAGGACAGAGACATAGAGAGAGAGAGAGACATAGAGAGAGAGAGAGAGAGAGAGAGAGAACAGAGACAGAGAGAGACAGAGGACAGAGACATAGAGAGAGAGAGAGAGAGAGAGAACAGAGACATAGAGAGAGAACAGAGACAGAGAGAGAGAGAGAACAGAGACAGAGAGAGAGACAGAGAGAGAGAGAGAACAGAGACAGACAGAGAGAGAGAGAACAGAGAGAGAGAACAGAGAGAGAGAGAGACAGAGAACAGAGACAGAGACATAGAGAGAGAGAGAACAGAGACAGAGACAGAGAGAGAACAGAGAGACAGAGAGAGAGAGAACAGAGACAGAACAGTCAGAGAGAGACAGAGAGAGAGACATAGAGAGAGAGAACAGAGACAGAGAGAGAGACAGAGACAGACAGAGAGAGAGAGAGACATAGAGAGAGAGAACAGAGACAGACAGAGAGAGAACAGAGAGAGACATAGAGAGAGAGAGAGAGAGAGAGAGAGAACAGACATAGAGAGAGAGAACAGAGACAGAGAGAGAGAGAGAGAACAGAGACAGAGAGAGAGACAGAGAGAACAGAGAGACATAGAGAGAGAGAACAGAGACAGAGAGAGAGAACAGTCAGAGAGAGACAGACAGAGAGAGACAGACATAGAGAGAGAGAGAGACAGACAGAAAGAGAGAGAGACATAGAGAGACATAGAGAGACAGAGACATAGAGAGAGAGAGAGAGAGAGAGAGAGACAGAGAGAGAGAGAGAGAGAGAGAGAGACAGAGAGAGAGAGAGAGACAGACAGAGACAGACAGAGAGAGAGAGAGACAGAGAGAGACATAGAGAGAGAGAGAGACAGAGAGAGAGAGACAGAGAGAGACAGAGAGAGAGAGACAGAGAGAGAGACAGAGAGAGAGACAGAGAGAGAGAACAGTCAGAGAGACAGAGAGAGAGAACAGAGAGAGAGACAGAGACAGAGACATAGAGAGAGAGACAGACAGAGAATGAGAGAGAGAGACATAGAGAGAGAACAGAGACAGAGAGAGACATAGAGAGAGAGAGACAGACAGAGAGAGAGAGAGAGACATAGAGAGAGAGAGAGACAGACAGAGACACGTTGGTTCATGTGTTCCAGTCGTTGCAGCCTGTGACGGAGTGTACCCACAATGCCGTGCGGTGGCGAGCTGCTCACCACGTAGACGTCACACAGGCTGTGGACCCAGAAGGCGTGCAGCGCGGCCGTGGCGGCGTGCAGCTCGTAGGCCTCCAGCGCCCGCTCACACTGGACCACTGTGCTGCGCAGCCGCGAGCACAGCCAGCGGTCCAGGCTGCTGGCGGCGCCGGTCTGGAGGAGGGAGGACGGTCAGGACACACACACTGTGCTGTCATCATCAGAGTGATGATGCATCGTATTCATGCGCCCCCTTCAAAGCACTCAGGGACATGAGGACCAACACATAACAACAACAACACGTGTGTGAAGTAACTCTCGCCATGGAGGTGGAGAGGCCTCTGGACTCTCTGCTGGGTCACTGGCTCTCAGTTAGAGGACGACATGATGTCAGCGTGGACAGCATGATGCTTTTCATCCTCTGTCACCATGTTCAGAGAGACCTCCTCCAGTGAGACGCCGCATGAGGATGTCAGGTGAAGAACACTGAGGACTGGGACCAGGAAGCCGAGCACCGTCTGGTTCTCAACGCTCATCCACCAGCGCTCTGAGAGCCCAACACACCACCTCCTCCCGGGGGCCTTCACGTCTCAGAGGGTCCATTGGGCCTGGAGACCTGGGTCCAGCCTCTGGTCTAGACCTGGCCTCCTACCCAATGGCCCCGCCTCCTTCTCTGTGCCTCTCAAAGGCCTGGCCTCATTGGTCCATCCTCCTCCTCCTCTTTCATGGATCATGGAGGTCTGGATCGTGGTCCATGCCTACTGCTAATTATTTATAAATTCTGTCATATTCATTGAATGTTTAAGTGTTTATGTACAGTAACCATGTAACTCTGTTCACCTGGTCACATGACATCTATTGTTCATCTAGTCACATGACATCTATTGTTCACCTGGTCACATGACATCTATTGTTCACCTAGTCACATGACATCTATTGTTCACCTAGTCACATGACATCTATTGTTCATCTGGTCACATGACATCTATTGTTCACCTGGTCACATGACATCTATTGTTCATCTGGTCACGTGACATCTATTGTTCATCTAGTCACATGACATCTATTGTTCACCTGGTCACATGACATCTATTGTTCATCTGGTCACGTGACATCTATTGTTCATCTGGTCACATGACATCTATTGTTCATCTGGTCACATGACATCTATTGTGCATCTGGTCACGTGACATCTATTGTTCATCTGGTCACGTGACATCTATTGTTCATCTGGTCACATGACATCTATTGTTCATCTGGTCACATGACATCTATTGTGCATCTGGTCACGTGACATCTATTGTTCATATGGTCACGTGACATCTATTGTTCATCTGGCCACATGACATCTATTGTTCATCTGGTCACATGACATCTATTGTTCACCTGGTCACATGACATCTATTGTTCATCTGGTCACATGACATCTATTGTTCATCTGGTCACATGACAGCTATTGTTCATCTGGTCACATGACATCTATTGTTCATCTAGTCACATGACATCTATTGTTCATCTGGTCACATGACATCTATTGTTCATCTGGTCACATGACATCTATTGTTCATCTAGTCACATGACATCTATTGTTCATCTGGTCACATGACATATATTGTTCATCTGGTCACATGACATCTATTGTTCATCTAGTCACATGACATCTATTGTTCATCTAGTAACATGACATCTATTGTTCATCTGGTCACATGACATCTATTGTTCATCTGGTCACATGACCTCTATTGTTCATCTGGTCACATGACATCTATTGTTCATCTAGTCACATGACCTCTATTGTTCATGTGGTCACATGACCTCTATTGTTCATGTGGTCACATGACATCTATTGTTCATCTGGTCTCATGACATCTATTGTTCATCTAGTCACATGACATCTATTGTTCATCTGGTCACAGACATCTATTGTTCACCTGGTCACATGACATCTATTGTTCATCTAGTCACATAACATCTATTGTTCATCTGGTCACATGACAGCTATTGTTCATCTGGTCACATGACCTCTATTGTTCATCTAGTCACATGACATCTATTGTTCATCTAGTCACATGACATCTATTGTTCATCAGGTCACATGACATCTATTGTTCATCTGGTCACATGACATCTATTGTTCATCTGGTCACATGACATCTATTGTTCACCTGGTCACATGACATCTATTGTTCATCTGGTCACGTGACATCTATTGTTCATCTGGTCACATGACATCTATTGTTCATCTGGTCACATGACATCTATTGTTCATCTGGTCACGTGACATCTATTGTTCATCTGGTCACATGACATCTATTGTGCATCTGGTCACGTGACATCTATTGTTCATCTGGTCACGTGACATCTATTGTTCATCTGGTCACATGACATCTATTGTTCATCTGGTCACATGACATCTATTGTGCATCTGGTCACGTGACATCTATTGTTCATATGGTCATGTGACATCTATTGTTCATCTGGTCACATGACATCTATTGTTCATCTGGTCACATGACATCTATTGTTCATCTGGTCACATGACATCTATTGTTCATCTGGTCACATGACATCTATTGTTCATCTGGTCACATGACAGCTATTGTTCATCTGGTCACATGACATCTATTGTTCATCTAGTCACATGACATCTATTGTTCATCTGGTCACATGACATCTATTGTTCATCTGGTCACATGACATCTATTGTTCATCTAGTCACATGACATCTATTGTTCATCTAGTAACATGACATCTATTGTTCATCTGGTCACATGACATCTATTGTTCATCTGGTCACATGACCTCTATTGTTCATCTGGTCACATGACATCTATTGTTCATCTAGTCACATGACCTCTATTGTTCATGTGGTCACATGACCTCTATTGTTCATGTGGTCACATGACATCTATTGTTCATCTGGTCTCATGACATCTATTGTTCATCTAGTCACATGACATCTATTGTTCATCTGGTCACATGACATCTATTGTTCATCTGGTCACATGACATCTATTGTTCATCTGGTCACATGACATCTATTGTTCATCTGGTCACATGACATCTATTGTTCATCTGGTCACATGACATCTATTGTTCATCTGGTCTCATGACATCTATTGTTCATCTAGTCACATGACATCTATTGTTCATCTAGTCACATGACATCTATTGTTCATCTGGTCACATGACATCTATTGTTCATCTGGTCACATGACATCTATTGTTCATCTGGTCACATGACATCTATTGTTCATCTGGTCACATGACATCTAGTGTTCATCTGGTCACATGACCTCATGTTTTGGGGACCTCCTTCTTGAAGCAGCATCTCTGACTCGCGTGTCAACAGGACTCCAGGCTAACTGCTCCAGTGAGGATGCTATGCTAGGCTAACCACATATGTTCTGTGGTGAGGACGACCACTCCAGCCTGTCACTAGTGGACCGACCTGCCAAGAGGGAGACCAACATGAAGAGACAAAGCCAGTTACCTCCTCCAGTGTCGTCACTGGTGCCGTGTTGTCCCCCAGCACTCCCAGTGTGAATCTCAGCGTCTGCCACATCTTATTACAGAAGTGTCTGCAGCTCAGGACCTGAGCGATGGACAGACTGATGTCCTCCCCTGAGGAAGAGAAGACAGCCGGTGAGCAGATGCAGGGGAATGGTTCCAGGGAGTCACCTCATTGGTGGCTCTGTGCGGTCGGAGGAATGGAGTCAACCCAAGTTCAATAAACACATTCTCTGTAAACAGAAATGAACTCTGAAGTATTAAAGCACGAGGACATTTGTTCTCCGGAGACCGCGCGGTTCCTCTGGGCCTCACCCTGCATCTTGTGAGAGCACAGGGCCAGCCTCAGAGCATCCGTCCCACACTGAGGGATCCCTCGGGGGAAGTCTCTGCTCTGTGGGGCAGACGGAGGGACAGATGAGAGACGACGTCATGGCGTCAGCCACGAAGAAGCAGACGGGAGAGAGGGGCGGGACCTGAGCTTCCATGGCAACCAGCTGCTCCCTGGGGGGGAGGTTCCCCTCCTTCACCTTCTCTTGAAGTCTCTGGGAGGAAACAGAATGACGTCAACACACACGGAGCTTCAGCCACTCACACTGATGGGAGGAGCTTCAGCCACTCACACTGATGGGAGGAGCTTCAGCCACTCACACACTGATGGGAGGAGCTTCAGCCACTCACACACTGATGGGAGGAGCTTCAGCCACTCACACACTGATGGGAGGAGCTTCAGCCACTCACACTGATGGGAGGAGCTTCAGCCACTCACACTGATGGGAGGAGCTTCAGCCACTCACACTGATGGGAGGAGCTTCAGCCACTCACACACTGATGGGAGGAGCTTCAGCCACTCACACACTGATGGGAGGAGCTTCAGCCACTCACACACTGATGGGAGGAGCTTCAGCCACTCACACACTGATGGGAGGAGCTCAGCCACTCACACTGATGGGAGGAGCTTCAGCCACTCACACACTGATGGGAGGAGCTTCAGCCACTCACACACTGATGGGAGGAGCTTCAGCCACTCACACACTGATGGGAGGAGCTTCAGCCACTCACACTGATGGGAGGAGCTTCAGCCACTCACACACTGATGGGAGGAGCTTCAGCCACTCACACACTGATGGGAGGAGCTATCATGAAGCTGCCCCTTCAGGACCAGCTAACGTGTACACACCGTAGGCACAAGGACACATCAACAGGGACCAGTGGAGAACGTGGAGGGAACCAGGCTCTCACAGGGAGAACGTGGAGGGTCCTCGTGGACCATGTGCTGCCTACCTCCAGAGAGACTCCATGGATCACATCTAATGGGTCGATGACGTTTCCCAGAGATTTACTCATCTTCCTGCCGTGGCCGTCTCTCACCATGGAGTGAAGGAGAACCTGAGAGAGAACCGCAGCAATGAAGAGTGTGTGTCTCCACAGCGTTGTGTGTGTGTGAGGGTCTCATGATCCAAGAACCTGTCTGAAGGGCAGCTGTCCGGTCAGCTCGGTGCCCAGCATCACCATCCTGGCCACCCAGAAGAAGATGAGGTCGCTGCCCGTCTCCAGAATGGAGACGGGGTAGAAGCGCTGCAGGTCCGTGGTCTGTGGGGGGGGGGGGGGGGGGTTACCACAGAGCGACTGGAGGACAATGTTCTGCTGCAGGGTGCAGTACCTGCTCCGGCCAGCCGAGCATTGCGAAGGGAAAGATCCCGGAGGAGAACCACGTATCCAGGACATCAGGGTCTGCCACCAGAAGCATGAGCATGTCACCAAGAAGGACACGCATGTGTTCAGACAGGGCCGCTCTGCCAGAGCAGCACATAGAGGAGGAGGCTTCTCACTGGTCCATCTATAAAGACTACTCATGGCCTCATGTCTACTGGAGGTGGAAACGTAGCAGTTGTAGCAGCAGCAGGAGTGGAAATATACTTATTGATACTATTGATATTGGTCAATACAAACAAGCTATATATCTTTCTCTCTTGTTTCCATAGATGGTTTTATCCAGACCACTCCTGCTATTATCATTATTATTATTATTAGTTACAACTGTTACATTGCTATTACTATATCCAAGTACTGCTTGTATTACTAGTATACTACATCTGTTAATGTTTTGGTAGCTGTAATATTTTCATTATGAATACTACTCTCACTATATGAAGAATGTCTGTCCTATTCATTGAATGTGTTGTAACTGTTCATCTAGTCACATGACATCTATTGTTCATCTGGTCACATGACATCTATTGTTCATCTGGTCACATGACATCTATTGTTCATCTGGTCACATGACATCTATTGTTCATCTGGTCACATGACATCTATTGTTCATCTAGTCACATGACATATATTGTTCATCTGGTCACATGACATCTATTGTTCATCTAGTCACATGACATCTATTGTTCATCTAGTCACATGACATCTATTGTTCATCTGGTCACATGACATCTATTGTTCATCTAGTCACATGACATCTATTGTTCATCTGGTCACATGACATCTATTGTTCATCTGGTCACATAACATCTATTGTTCATCTGGTCACATGACATCTATTGTTCATCTGGTCACATGACATCTATTGTTCATCTGGTCACATAACATCTATTGTTCATCTGGTCACATGACATCTATTGTTCATCTGGTCTCATGACATCTATTGTTCATCTGGTCACATGACATCTATTGTTCATCTGGTCTCATGACATCTATTGTTCATCTAGTCACATGACATCTAGTGTTCATCTGGTCACATGACATCTATTGTTCACCTGGTCACATGACATCTATTGTTCATCTGGTCACATGACATCTATTGTTCATCTGGTCACATGACATCTATTGTTCATCTAGTCACATGACATCTATTGTTCATCTGGTCACATAACATCTATTGTTCATCTGGTCACATGACCTCTATTGTTCATCTGGTCACATGACATCTATTGTTCATCTAGTCACATGACATCTATTGTTCACCTGGTCACATGACATCTATTGTTCACCTGGTCACATGACATCTATTGTTCATCTGGTCACATGACCTCTATTGTTCATCTGGTCACATTACATCTATTGTTCATCAGGTCACATGACATCTATTGTTCACCTGGTCACATGACATATATTGTTCATCTGGTCACATGACATCTATTGTTCATCTAGTCACATGACATCTATTGTTCATGTGGTCACATGACATCTATTGTTCATCTAGTCACATGACATCTATTGTTCATCTGGTCACATGACATCTATTGTTCATCTGGTCACATCTATTGTTCATCTGGTCACATGACATCTATTGATCCTCCTCTGTTCTCTCCTGAAGGTTTTTAACCTTTTTTACCCTGAAAGGGTTTTTTCTATTTCTTTGGAGTTGTTCCTGATCCGATGTGAGGTCAAAGCTCAAAGGTCAGGGATGTCTATGTGTACAGATTGTAAAGCCCTCTGAGGGAGGTTGTGATTTGTGATTCTGGGATATACTAAATAAAGTGAATGTGATGGTGACTGTAGAGGTGAGCAGCAGGTGAGTCACCCTGAGTCAAAGTGATGTCTTCCGGCTTCACTCCATATTTAACAGCAGCTCTTTGTCGGGCCTCGTCCTCACTCCGTCCCCAAACCCACTGCTCCTGTCACACACACACACACACACACACACATCATAGTCTGGGACAGACTGACACTGATATGAAATATGGGGAGTAGATCATCCAGTCATTTCTCAATACGTTTTTCCCTTCAGGGTGAGCTGAAGGGAACAAAGCCAGTCAGGCGAACATTTCAGTCGTGTTATTCTTAGAATATCCACAAACCCAACCTCTTGTTTGTCAGTAGAATGAGGAAACTCCACTTGGTAAGCAGGGATCTGATGACCCCACCAAAGCTGCCTGGAGATGCACCAATCACTGCAAGGCAAACAAGTTATTTGTTGAAGAAGAGCTCCTTCATCACCAGAGTGGTGTCACATGACAACACACACATGGTGCGGACCTGATGTTGGACAGCCAGTTGTTCCATGTCTTGGTGTAGTAGTGAGGGATGATCTCCAGCTGTCCATCCTCCACCACCTGACAGGGAAACAAAGAGATCACGGATGAGATGACCTGCGGTTACATGGCTATCGGACTCTAAACGTTCAAAGGGTCCTCTCAACCGATTGACCTGGATAGCTTTCTGAGCCATTTCTTCACAGCTCACGAACCACTGCTTCTTGAGAAGAGGTTCAATGATGTCTCCTGAGCGGCTGAGACAAGGAGAGAGGAAGCCATAGGGAAGAGGAAACCACAAACATATAGGACATTACAATGCAAACATTTACAAAGCTCATTTATGTATTTCAAATCCTGCAGTTTACATCAATGAAGTCTCTTATTGGCTCATTACTGCTCCCTGTAGGTCAGTAGAATACTGTGCAGCCTTGTGGAGGACACCATTTCATAAAGTACTCACTTTTAAATTGCTCTATAGAAGTCTATGCTTCATGTGTTAGAGCTGCATTCTCTCTCCTGACCACATGGGGGAGAATCCTGGTTGTATAGAAGTCTATGAGTACTTCCCAAGTCTCTTGAACTGGTTGTTCTTTGCCACCATATTGACGGCCGTCCCACAGCTCGTTTTCTGTGAGGAGCCAGGAAGGATCTAGGAGGAGTCATGATCGAGGAAGCTTTGTTCCGCTTTAACATGGACACGCCCCCTCATTGTTCAACAGTTATTTGAGCTGATCAGACTGATCGCTGAAGACGGATCACAGATTAATCTCAAGTTCTATATTAGATGTGTCTTCTGATTCACCATCTGGTCAACATATCTGAGGTCTGAAGAACAAAAGGACCACACACAACGTCTTCATTTATAAAGACATTCGTCTTTTCTTGACATCATCTATCATTCCATTCAGCCCCTCGAGGCTGATCGGTCCCGAGTGTCAGGCTGACGAGTTCTATCGTTTAAGTTTCCACCTGAAACATTGAGCCTAACAGATCCATCACAGTGCTGGAGAAAGCATAACCAGATGAAAGAGCCCTCTGCATTATGTTGTGAGCCCAGCAGAGACACGGTCAGGACGAGTACCTGCAGACGGGCAGAGTCATGGCGTGACTCTCCTTTCCTCTGAACAGCCTCTTCTCCACCAGGGCCTCCACCACCAGCTGCCTGGCATCGAAGCGCTTCACTCCCTGAGCACCGAACGGGGTGAAGAAACACACACACACATGTATATACACACATATATCCTGCTCCTGCTGTCACTCATCAATCACGCATGTCCAGTCTGAGCCCGGGTTCTGACCCCCTCATCGTCTCAACACATCAGCACCAAGTGGACAGAACATATGAGTGGTGCTCATGCACCTCCAGCCATTGTCCACAGGGCGGAGTCATGGTCCCATCTCCTCCAATCACAGTCAGGCGTGGCAGGGCATGTTTCTGCGACAGCAGGAAGTCAGTGTGGTCATGAGCAGGAGTCACCTTCACTGCACCTGCAACACACACGGCAGCGCCGTCAGATGTGTGTGTGTGTGTGATGGTTGTGTGATGTGGTGTGATGTGTGTGTGTGTGTGGTGTGATGTGTTGTGATGTGTGTGATGTGTTGTGATGTGTGTTGTGATGTGTGTGTGTTGTGATGTGTGTGTGTGCTGAGGTCACCAGTCCCCAGCTGCATGTCCACCATGGGGTCTGTGATGATGGGCAGCAGGCGGTGGGTGAAGGGATGTCTGCACTGCTTCCCCTGAACAGCCTGAAGACATCAGAACACACGATGAGGTCAGAGTGAACGCTGAGGAACATTACACTATACCAAACACTGAGGAACATTACACTATACCAGACGCTGAGGAACATTACACTACACCAAACGCTGAGGAACATTACACTATACCAGACGCTGAGGAACATTACACTATACCAGACGCTGAGGAACATTACACACTACCAAACGCTGAGGAAAATTACACTATACCAGACGCTGAGGAACATTACACTATACCAGACATTGAGGAACATTACACTACACCAAACGCTGAGGAACATTACACTATACCAAACACTGAGGAACATTACACTATACCAGACGCTGAGGAACATTACACTATACCAGACGCTGAGGAACATTACACTACACCAAACGCTGAGGAACATTACACTATACCAGACGCTGAGGAACATTACACTATACCAAACGCTGAGGAAAATTACACTATACCAGACATTGAGGAACATTACACTACACCAAACGCTGAGGAACATTACACTATACCAGACACTGAGGAACATTACACTACACCAAACGCTGAGGAACATTACACTATACCAGACACTGAGGAACATTACACTACACCAAACGCTCAGGAACATTACACTATACCAGACGCTGAGGAACATTACACTATACCAGACGCTGAGGAACATTACACTATACCAAACGCTGAGGAAAATTACACTATACCAGACGCTGAGGAACATTACACTATACCAGACGCTCAGGAACATTACACTATACCAGACGCTGAGGAACATTACACTATACCAAACGCTGAGGAACATTACACTATACCAAACGCTGAGGAACATTACAATATACCAGACACTGAGGAACATTACACTATACCAAACGCTGATGAACATTACACTATACCAAACGCTGAGGAACATTACACTATACCAAACGCTGAGGAACATTATACCAAACGCTGAGGAACATTACACTATACCAGACATTGAGGAACATTACACTACACCAAACGCTGAGGAACATTACACTATACCAAATACTGAGGAACATTACTCTATACCAGACACTGAGGAACATTACACTACACCAAACGCTGAGGAACATTACACTATACCAAACGCTGAGGAACATTACACTATACCAAACGCTGATGAACATTACACTATACCAAACGCTGAGGAACATTACACTATACCAGACACTGAGGAACATTACACTATACCAAACGCTGAGGAACATTACACTACACCAGACATTGAGGAACATTACACTACACCAAACGCTGAGGAACATTACACTATACCAAACACTGAGGAACATTACTCTATACCAGACACTGAGGAACATTACACTACACCAAACGCTGAGGAACATTACACTATACCAAACGCTGAGGAACATTGCACTATACCAGACACTGAGGAACATTACACTACACCAAACACTAAGGAACATTACACTACACCAGACGCTGAGGAACATTACACTATACCAGACGCTGAGGAACATTACACTATACCAAACGCTGAGGAACATTACACTATACCAGACGCTGAGGAACATTACACTATACCAGATGCTCAGGAACATTACACTATACCAGACGCTGAGGAACATTACACTATACCAGATGCTGAGGAACATTACACTATACCAGACGCTGATGAACATTACACTATACCAAACGCTGATGAACATTACACTATACCAAACGCTCAGGAACATTACACTATACCAGACGCTGAGGAACATTACACTATACCAGACGCTGAGGAACATTACACTATACTAAACGCTGAGGAACATTACACTATACCAAACGCTGAGGAACATTACACTATACCAGACGCTGAGGAACATTACACTATACCAGACGCTCAGGAACATTACACTATACCAGACACTGAGGAACATTACACTATACCAGACGCTGAGGAACATTACACTATACCAAACGATGAGGAACATTACACTATACCAAACGATGAGGAACATTACACTATACCAGACATTGAGGAACATTACACTATACCAAATGCTGAGGAACATTACACTATACCAGACACTGAGGAACATTACACTATACCAGACACTGAGGAACATTACACTATACGAGACGCTGAGGAACATTACACTATACCAAACACTCAGGAACATTACACTATACCAGACGCTCAGGAACATTACACTATACCAGACGCTGAGGAACATTACACCATACCAAACGCTGAGGAACATTACACTAAACCAGATGCTGAGGAACATTACACTATACCAAACACTCAAGAACATTACACTATACCAGACGCTGAGGAACATTACACTATACCAAACGCTGAGGAACATTACACTATACCAAACGCTGAGGAACATTACACTATACCAGACGCTGAGGAACATTACACTATACCAGACACTGAGGAACATTACACTATACCAAACGATGAGGAACATTACACTATACCAGACACTGAGGAACATTATACTATACCAGACACTGAGGAACATTACACTATACCAGACACTGAGGAACATTACACTATACCAAACACTCAGGAACATTACACTATACCAGACACTCAGGAACATTACACTATACCAGACGCTGAGGAGCATTACACCATACCAAACGCTGAGAAACATTACACTAAACCAGATGCTGAGGAACATTACACAATACCAAACACTCAAGAACATTACACTATACCAGACGCTGAGGAACATTACGCTATATCAAACGCTGAGGAACATTACACTATACCAGACACTGAGGAACATTACACTATACCAGACACTCAGGAACATTACACTATACCAGACGCTGAGGAACATTACACTATACCAGACACTCAGGAACATTACACTATACCAGACGCTGAGGAACATTACACTATACCAGACGCTGAGGAACATTACACTAAACCAGATGCTGAGGAACATTACACTATACCAAACACTCAGGAACATTACACTATACCAGATGCTGAGGAACATTACACTATACCAGACGCTGAGGAACATTACACTATACCAAACGCTGAGGAACATTACACTATACCAGACGCTCAGGAACATTACACTATACCAGATGCTGAGGAACATTACACTATACCAAACGCTGAGGAACATTACACTATACCAGACGCTGAGGAACATTACACCATACCAAACACTGAGGAACATTACACTAAACCAGACGCTGAGGAACATTACACTATACCAAACACTCAGGAACATTACACTATACCAGATGCTGAGGAACATTACACTATACCAGACGCTGAGGAACATTACACTATACCAAACGCTGAGGAACATTACACTATACCAGACGCTGAGGAACATTACACTATACCAAACGCTGAGGAACATTACACTATACCAGACATTACACTATACCAGACACTCAGGAACATTACACTATACCAGACACTCAGGAACATTACACTATGCCAGACGCTGAGGAACATTACACCATACCAAACGCTGAGGAACATTACACTAAACCAGATGCTGAGGAACAATACACTATACCAAACACTCAGGAACATTACACTATACCAGACGCTGAGGAACATTACACTATACCAGATGCTGAGGAACATTACACTATACCAGACGCTGAGGAACATTACACTATACCAGACGCTGATGAACATTACACTATACCAGACGCTCAGGAACATTACACTATACCAGACGCTGAGGAACATTACACTAAACCAGATGCTGAGGAACATTACACTATACCAAACACTCAGGAACATTACACTATACCAGATGCTGAGGAACATTACACTATACCAGACGCTGAGGAACATTACACTATACCAAACACTGAGGAACATTACACTATACCAAACGATGAGGAACATTACACTATACCAGACACTGAGGAACATTACACTATACCAAATGCTGAGGAACATTACACTATACCAAATGCCGAGGAACATTACACTATACCAAATGCCGAGGAACATTACACTATACCAGACACTGAGGAACATTACACTATATGAGACGCTGAGGAACATTACACTGTACCAAACACTCAGGAACATTACACTATACCAGACACTCAGGAACATTACACTATACCAGACGCTGAGGAACATTACACCATACCAAACGCTGAGGAACATTACACTAAACCAGATGCTGATGAACATTACACTATACCAAACACTCAAGAACATTACACTATACCAGACGCTGAGGAACATTACACTATACCAAACGCTGAGGAACATTACACTATACCAAACGCTGAGGAACATTACACTATACCAAACGCTGAGGAACATTACACTATACCAAACGCTGAGGAACATTACACTATACCAGACGCTGAGGAACATTACACTATACCAGACGCTGAGGAACATTACACTATATCAAACGCTGAGGAACATTACACTATACCAGACGCTGAGGAACATTACACTATACCAGACACTCAGGAACATTACACTATACCAGACGCTGAGGAACATTACACTATACCACACACTCAGGAACATTACACTATACCAGACGCTGAGGAACATTACACTATACCAGACGCTGAGGAACATTACACCATACCAAACGCTGAGGAACATTACACTAAACCAGATGCTGAGGAACATTACACTATACCAAACACTCAGGAACATTACACTATACCAGATGCTGAGGAACATTACACTATACCAGACGCTGAGGAACATTACACTATACCAAACGCTGAGGAACATTACACTATACCAGACGCTGAGGAACATTACACTATACCAGACGCTCAGGAACATTACACTATACCAGACGCTGAGGAACATTACACTATACCAAACGCTGAGGAACATTACACTATACCAGACACTCAGGAACATTACACTATACCAGACACTCAGGAACATTACACTATACCAGACGCTGAGGAACATTACACCATACCAAACGCTGAGGAACATTACACTAAACCAGATGCTGAGGAACATTACACTATACCAAACACTCAGGAACATTACACTATACCAGATGCTGAGGAACATTACACTATACCAGACGCTGAGGAACATTACACTATACCAAACACTGAGGAACATTACACTATACCAGACGCTGAGGAACATTACACTATACCAGACGCTCAGGAACATTACACTATACCAAACGCTGAGGAACATTACACTAAACCAGATGCTGAGGAACAATACACTATACCAAACACTCAGGAACATTACACTATACCAGATGCTGAGGAACATTACACTATACCAAACGCTGAGGAACATTACACTATACCAGATGCTGAGGAACATTACACTATACCAAAAGCTCAGGAACATTACACTATACCAGACGCTCAGGAACATTACACTATACCAAACGCTGAGGAACATTACACTATACCAGACACTCAGGAACATTACACTATACTAGACACTGAGGAACATTACACTATACCAGACGCTGAGGAACATTACACTATACCAAACGCTGAGGAACATTACACTATACCAAACACTGAGGAACATTACACTATACCAGACACTGAGGAACATTACACTATACGAGACGCTGAGGAACATTACACTATACCAGACACTGAGGAACATTACACTATACGAGACGCTGAGGAACATTACACTATACCAAACACTCAGGAACATTACACTATACCAGACACTCAGGAACATTACACTATACCAGACACTGAGGAACATTACACCATACCAAACGCTGAGGAACATTACACTATACCAGACGCTGAGGAACATTACACTATACCAAACACTCAGGAACATTACACTATACCAGACGCTGAGGAACATTACACTATACCAAACGCTGAGGAACATTACACTATACCAAACACTCAGGAACATTACACTATACCAGACACTGAGGAACATTACACTATACCAGACACTGAGGAACATTACACTATACCAGACGCTGAGGAACATTACAATATACCAGAAACTGAGGAACATTACACTATTCCAAACGCTGAGGAACATTACACTATACCAGACGCTGAGGAACATTACACTAAACCAGACACTGAGGAACATTACACTATACGAGACGCTGAGGAACATTACACTATACCAGACACTCAGGAACATTACACTATACCAGACGCTGAGGAACATTACACCATACCAAACGCTGAGGAACATTACACTAAACCAGATGCTGAGGAACATTACACTATACCAAACACTCAAGAACATTACACTATACCAGACGCTGAGGAACATTACACTATACCAGACGCTCAGGAACATTACACTACCAGACGCTGAGGAACATTACACTATACCAGACGCTGAGGAACATTACACTATACCAAACGCTGAGGAACATTACACTATACCAAACACTCAGGAACATTACACTATACCAGACACTGAGGAACATTACACTATACCAAACACTCAGGAACATTACACTAAACCAGACACTCATTCTGCAACTCATTTTGCACTTTAACATCAATAGAGCTTTTCTTGGTTCTATTTTCGACTTTGTTGTTATTAAGACGGAAGCTACCCAGTGCTAAGCCCCGCCTCTGGCGGTCAGGGAGGATGCAATAGAAGTGGTACTGGCCTGATACCGAGGATCGTCAGGGTGAACGGCGATGGCGACGTCTCCCAGCATGGTCTCCGGACGGGTGGTGGACACCGCCACCTCTCCCTCTGAAGCACAGGCAGAGGGAATCAGAACCGGTCCGCCTTCAGACACGTGTCACAGTCCAGTCGCCACCGCTCACCGTGGCCTTCCAGAGGGTAGGCGAAGGTGAGCATGGTCCCAAACTCCACCTGGGCCTCATATCCAGGAACAGACAGCATGGTGGTCCCACACAGCTCCTGGGAGTCCACCTGGCGGTCATGGACCCGCTTTACACATCTTTGTCATGACAGCAAAGTAATACACAACTAACTGCATGATGAGAGGTGGACACGATAAGAGGAACACTCGGGGCTCAGTGTGTGTTTGATGAAGGCCGTGAACAGTCTGTGGAGCCATGCGCTCAACAGTTTGGGGGTGAGCTTCCCTTCTGGGCCTTTCTTTGCTCACGGTCCTCTGACGAGCTCTTCCAGAGCTTTCTCCTGCATCTGGCAGTCAGTCCCTCTCAACGTTTGCTCAGCCGGCACAGGAAGCCCCCCCAAGAAACACCTGTCCTCACATCCCAAAGGTCATGTGAGGACAAATGAAGTAAAAGGAATTCACTGATGACATCGTGTTTTTGGGCATGTGAGACTGATGGAAACTGATTTGATGCTGAAGACAGGATATGATAAATATCAAACTGTACAATCTCAAAATATACCGTTATCAAAACTAGACCTCACTTAAAAATAGCTAATCACTAAATGCATGCTGACAGTTTGTGCAATTTTAGAAAGAAGAATAGAGGAAAGTACAGATCCAGGATCAGTACAGGAGCTGCTGCATAATGAAACCAAATATGTTGATCAGTCTGTAACAACTGAAAATAAATCAAGATTTAATGGACTCTCTTTAGAAATGAATATTAGTTTTAAAGTGAATCTTTCATTTCCCTCGCTGTCCAGAGAGAGGAGCTGGTTCCCCGAGGAGGAGCCATAGTTATGTGTCATGTGGTGTCCCTCGTCGTGTCCCCGTGGTCCTCCCTGTACCTCGATGTCCGAGATGGCCGACTCCAGAGCACAGCTCCAGTTGACCAGCGCCTCGGAGCGGTAGAGCAGCCCGGAGTCGCTGAGCCGCACGAAGGCCTCCGTCACCGCCCTGCTGAAGGCCTGCAGGGAGGACGAGAGTCAGCGTCTTGTGGAGGCCATGAGGACAAGAGAGAGCAGCCAGCAGGATGTGGGCAGCACCCTAACCCTCTGTCCTCCCTCAGCCCCCTCTGTCCTCTCTCTGGCCCCTGGCCCCTCTGTCCTCTGTCCTCCCTCAGCCCCCTCTGTCCTCTCTCAGGCCCCTCTGTCCTCTCTCAGCCCCCTCTGTCCTCTCTCAGCCCCCTCTGTCCTCTCTCAGGCCCCTCTGTCCTCTCTCAGCCCCCTCTGTCCTCTCTCAGCCCCCTCTGTCCTCTCTCAGGCCCCTCTGTCCTCTCTCAGCCCCCTGCCCCCTCTGTCCTCTCTCAGCCCCCCCTGTCCTCTCTCTGCCCCTGCCCCTCTGTCCTCTCTCAGCCCCTGCCCCTGTCCTCTGTCCTCTCTCAGGCCCCTCTGTCCTCTCTCAGGCCCCTGCCCCCTCTGTCCTCTCTCAGGCCCCTGCCCCCTCTGTCCTCTCTCAGGCCCCTGCCCCCTCTGTCCTCTCTCAGCCCCCTGCCCCCTCTGTCCTCTCTCAGGCCCCTGCCCCCTCTGTCCTCTCTCAGCCCCTGCCCCTCTGTCCTCTCTGAGGCACCAGCCTCCTCTGTCCTCTCTCAGGCCCCTGCCCGCTCTGTCCTCTCTCAGGCCCCTGCCCCCTCTGTCCTCTCTCAGGCCCCTGCCCCCTCTGTCCTCTCTCAGCCCCCTGCCCTCTCTGTCCTCTCTCAGGCCCCTGCCCCCTCTGTCCTCTCTCAGGCCCCTGCCCCCTCTGTCCTCTCTCCCGCCCCTCTGTCCTCTCTCAGGCCCCTGCCCCTCTGTCCTCTCTCAGCCCCTGCCCCTCTGTCCTCTCTCAGGCCCCTGCCCCTCTGTCCTCTCTCAGCCCCTGCCCCTCTGTCCTCTCTCAGCCCCTGCCCCTCTGTCCTCTCTCAGCCCCTGCCCTCTGTCCTCTCTCAGCCCCTGCCCCTCTGTCCTCTCTCAGCCCCTGCCCCTCTGTCCTCTCTCAGCCCCTGCCCCTCTGTCCTCTCTCAGCCCCCTCTGTCCTCTCTCAGCCCCCTGCCCCCTCTGTCCTCTCTCAGCCCCCTGCCCCCTCTGTCCTCTCTCAGGCCCCTGCCCCCTCTGTCCTCTCTCAGGCCCCCGCCCCTCTGTCCTCTCTCAGCCCCTGCCCTCTGTCCTCTCTCAGCCCCTGCCCCTCTGTCCTCTCTCAGCCCCTGCCCCTCTGTCCTCTCTCAGCCCCTGCCCCTCTGTCCTCTCTCAGGCCCCTGCCCTCTGTCCTCTCAGCCCCCTGCCCCTCTGTCCTCTCTCAGCCCCCTCTGTCCTCTCTCAGCCCCCTGCCCCCTCTGTCCTCTCTCAGCCCCCTGCCCCCTCTGTCCTCTCTCAGCCCCTGCCCTCTGTCCTCTCTCAGGCCCCTGCCCCCTCTGTCCTCTCTCAGGCCCCTGCCCCCTCTGTCCTCTCTCAGGCCCCTGCCCCCTCTGTCCTCTCTCAGGCCCCTGCCCCCTCTGTCCTCTCTCAGCCCCCTCTGTCCTCTGTCCTCTGCCCCCTGTCCTCTTCGCCGTGCTTCCTGCCTCCTGGGCCCTCTAAAGCCCTCTGAGGGGAGTTTGTGATTTGTGATTCTGGGCTTTATCAAATAAACTGCATTAAATCAAACAGTGACCAGTGGTGGCCGTCATGTGCGTTGACAGAGTGGGACAAGTCTTAGCGCTTTCATTGAGTTGGAATAAATAAGTAATAAACACAACTTGACAATGCCCTCCTCCAGACACATTGTACCCATCATATGACTCTCCAGATACACGACACATGGTGCAGGTGCTAGAAGAAGAGCGTGATCTTACTGGATCCATGGTGAAACACGCTCGGCTCCAGTCCAGAGAAGCTCCCAGCCTCCTCAGCTGGTGGTAGATCTCTTCTCCTGTCCTGGGAACACAGACACAGTGAAGCCAACATGCTGCGGCCCGATACTGGATGAAGAGGGTCAACAATCTTCACACTCACTCGTTCTTCCATTTCCACACCTCTCGTAGGAACTGCTTCCTGGTGAAGTCCCGTCTGCGCTTCCCTCCGTCCCGCAGCAGTCTCCTCTCCACCACCGTCTGAGACACACGACTGATGAGAGGCACACATGGCCTTCACAACGAGAGCCTCCTGAGACGACGGCCATGAGGCGGCAGACCACACTACAATCAGTTAAACAGGAGCGACCAATACAGAATCATGAGGAGAACTCTCTGCTGGGGAGAACCTGGAGGTCTTTTATGTGAAGGTGAACGTCCAGTTTAGTTGACGTGCAATCAGGAGAACAACTCTCCATCCTCGGGTTCAGGAGTTCTCATGGAAGTGAACCTGCATCCTACAGTTCAGCCCAAACCCTTGGAAAGCTCACAAGCGACTGAAGAGGAGCACTTGGATGTGTCCATTGGGGTGATGTAAGCAAAGGATGGAGACGAGGCAACATGAGGCATGTTAGAGGTGAGCCACACCAACACGTGGTCATACCTGTGTTGCAATGCCTGCATGGTCACATCCAGGGACCCACAGGACTCGGTAGCCCTGCATCCTCCTCCTGGTGGAGGAGAAACCCGTATTTGACTTTATCAAACAGATCAATCAACTGATAGCCGGCAGGCTGCAGATGTTACCATCGGACCAGAGCGTCCTCCACGGCCACAGTGAGGGCGTGGCCCAGGTGCAGAGAGCCAGTCACATTGGGCGGAGGGATGCACAGAGCGAAGGTCTGATCCACTCGGTGAGGCAGCCTCTCCTGGTGACATGACAGGCGTGAGCGACATGTCTGTGTTTCACTTCCTGCTACAAAGGAGTGCAACGCTTTCTGGAATGGAGGATTCATTAATGCTATGAAGGAAACGTTCAGAGAGCAACAACAGGTCAGTCACATGTTGCCTCGTGTTCCTACGGCGACTACCTGTAGACAAACACAGGGGAGGGAACAGTGGAGCCAGACAGCCAATGAGCTCAGGGTGGAAGTCAGTCACGATCACACATGAGGCCAGCAGTGGCCTCCTCTTCATCACACACAGCCACCGTGTAAACCACAGCAGCACAACATCTCTCTGTCATGTGATCTCAGAGCGTTCAGTGGAGGCTCGAGGGAGGAGAGGCCTCACCTGTTGCTCTGGACCAAAGAACCCCTCCTTCTCCCACCACTGGTACCAGCTGGACTCCACATAGTCTGGACAGTAGGAGGCCGGCAGCAGCCCGCTGGTGTCTGGGGAGAACACAGAGAGACGAGCTGCTACAGAGAGCAACGCCTTGAGAGAGAGACGAGCTGCTACAGAGAGCAACGCCTTGAGAGAGAGACGAGCTGCTACAGAGAGCAACGCCTTGAGAGAGACGAGCTGCTACAGAGAGCAACGCCTTGAGAGAGACGAGCTGCTACAGAGAGCAACGCCTTGAGAGAGACGAGCTGCTACAGAGAGCAACGCCTTGAGAGAGAGACGAGCTGCTACAGAGAGCAACGCCTTGAGAGAGAGCGCAGCTGCTACAGAGAGCAACGCCTTGAGAGAGACGAGCTGCTACAGAGAGCAACGCCTGAGAGAGACGAGCTGCTACAGAGAGCAAGACCTTGAGAGAGAGAGCTGCTACAGAGAGAAACGCCTTGAGAGAGACGAGCTGCTACAGAGAGCAACGCCTTGAGAGAGAGCGAGCTGCTACAGAGAGCAACACCTTGAGAGAGAGAGCTGCTACAGAGAGCAACGCCTTGAGAGAGACGAGCTGCTACAGAGAGCAACACCTTGAGAGAGAGGCTGCTACAGAGAGCAACGCCTTGAGAGAGGACGAGCTGCTACAGAGAGCAACGCCTTGAGAGAGACGAGCTGCTACAGAGAGCAACACCTTGAGAGAGAGGCTGCTACAGAGAGCAACGCCTTGAGAGTGACGAGCTGCTACAGAGAGCAACACCTTGAGAGAGAGACGAGCTGCTACAGAGAGCAACGCCTTGAGAGAGACGAGCTGCTACAGAGAGCAACACCTTGAGAGAGACGAGCTGCTACAGAGAGCAACGCCTTGAGAGAGACGAGCTGCTACAGAGAGCAACACCTTGAGAGAGACGAGCTGCTACAGAGAGCAACGCCTTGAGAGAGACAGGCTGCAACAGAGAGCAACACCTTGAGAGAGACGAGCTGCTACAGAGAGCAACACCTTGAGAGAGACGAGCTGCTACGAGAGCAACACCTTGAGACGAGCTGCTACAGAGAGCAACACCTTGAGAGAGACGAGCTGCTACAGAGAGCAACGCCTTGAGAGAGACGAGCTGCTACAGAGAGCAACACCTTGAGAGAGAGACGAGCTGCTACAGAGAGCAACGCCTTGAGAGAGACGAGCTGCTACAGAGAGCAACGCCTTGAGAGAGACGAGCTGCTACAGAGAGCAACACCTTGAGAGAGACGAGCTGCTACAGAGAGCAACGCCTTGAGAGAGACGAGCTGCTACAGAGAGCAACGCCTTGAGAGAGACGAGCTGCTACAGAGAGCAACGCCTTGAGAGAGAGACGAGCTGCTACAGAGAGCAACGCCTTGAGAGAGACGAGCTGCTACAGAGAGCAACGCCTTGAGAGAGAGACGAGCTGCTACAGAGAGCAACGCCTTGAGAGAGAGACGAGCTGCTACAGAGAGCAACGCCTTGAGAGAGACGAGCTGCTACAGAGAGCAACGCCTTGAGAGAGACGAGCTGCTACAGAGAGCAACGCCTTGAGAGAGACGAGCTGCTACAGAGAGCAACGCCTTGAGAGAGAGACGAGCTGCTACAGAGAGCAACACCTTGAGAGAGACGAGCTGCTACAGAGAGCAACGCCTTGAGAGAGACGAGCTGCTACAGAGAGCAACGCCTTGAGAGAGACGAGCTGCTACAGAGAGCAACGCCTTGAGAGAGACGAGCTGCTACAGAGAGCAACACCTTGAGAGAGACGAGCTGCTACAGAGAGCAACACCTTGAGAGAGAGACGAGCTGCTACAGAGAGCAACACCTTGAGAGAGAGACGAGCTGCTACAGAGAGCAACACCTTGAGAGAGACGAGCTGCTACAGAGAGCAACGCCTTGAGAGAGAGACGAGCTGCTACAGAGAGCAACACCTTGAGAGAGAGACGAGCTGCTACAGAGAGCAACGCCTTGAGAGAGACGAGCTGCTACAGAGAGCAACACCTTGAGAGAGACGAGCTGCTACAGAGAGCAACACCTTGAGAGAGCAACGCCTTGAGAGAGAGACGAGCTGCTACAGAGAGCAACACCTTGAGAGAGACGAGCTGCTACAGAGAGCAACACCTTGAGAGAGACGAGCTGCTACAGAGAGCAACGCCTTGAGAGAGACGAGCTGCTACAGAGAGCAACACCTTGAGAGAGACGAGCTGCTACAGAGAGCAACACCTTGAGAGAGAGACGAGCTGCTACAGAGAGCAACGCCTTGAGAGAGAGACGAGCTGCTACAGAGAGCAACGCCTTGAGAGAGATGCTACACAGAGGTCGCTCACCTTTCTTGGCCCCTGCAGGTGTCTGAGCAGCGTACACGACCGGCTGCCTCTCACGCCACTTCACCGCCTCGCCGTCAGCAGCCTGCAAAGCAACAGCCATGAACACACAGAGGACACAGGGGGCGGCGCCACGGGGAGAGATGCAATCATCAAGCGTCTGTCTGCTGTGGACATGGAGGGAAACGAGGGGACAGACAGAATGACAGTAAAGCGTGAGGCTGAAGACAGACGAGCCTCGTGGTGCCGACTGACCCGACCCGTCAGGACCGGTCCACAGAACACCATCTCTCTGCTCTCCTCCGGTTCTGCTCTTTTCACAGCGACGCGTTACGCTGGGCAACCAACAGATGGCGCTGTGTTTGAAGCCCCTCATCACGACCCCTCACACCGGGGAGCCGGTACAAAGTGGGCCACCACAGAAGAAGACGAACTCGAGTCACTCAAGCGAGAGAGTCATGCTGCAGTGGAAGAGTCTTCAACCTCTTGCTTTGGTTTACCAGAGAGGGGATCACTGGTGTGTGGTCCACACACACACACACACACACACACACACACACACACACACACACACACACACACACACACACACACACACACACACACACACACACACACACACACACACACACACACACACACACACACACACACACACACACACACACACATCATCATCATCATGTTGATCTCCTCCATGTCGTCATGGGGCTCCTGTGATGTGGGGATGAAGCTCCAGGACTGTTGCTGGGCTCCAGCGGACACAGGGGTCAGAGGGGGGGGGGGTCTCCAAGGGGACGCCCCGTCTCACAGGGCCCTCCTCGGCCGGGGGCCACAGGGGTCAGGGGGGGGGTCTCCAAGGGGACGCCCCGTCTCACAGGACCCTCCTCGGCCGGGGGCCACAGGGGTCAGGGGACGCCACTGTCTCAGTGTCACTGAAGGCTACAGGAACATGGCAGCATAGCTGTCATGTGACCTCTGACCTTGGCCTGGGCTCATGTAGCACACGTTGAGAACATATGATGACTCGGTTGGTTCCATCGGTCCATGTCGGTCCCTGCAGGTCTGACTTACCCGGCGCGGCCTCGACAGGATGGCCTCTTCCCGCTCTCGCCTCCGCCGCTGCTTCTCTGCCTGGGGCCGAGGTGTCGGCGGCGTCTTGCTGGAACAGAGCCTGGCTGCCGGCCTGGCTGCCGGCCTGGCTGCCGGCCTCCAGCTCGGGGCGCGTCCTGCCCTCCACATGCTGAGCGGCTCACTGCGGAGACACGAGCTGCTGCTTCCTGCGCTCTCAGGACTCGAGTGTTCCGCCGGGGGACGCGTCTATGTGTTGGTCATATGTACACATTGCATCACTTTGTAGAATAACTGTCATGTCATATCACTCTGATTGGAATAAGTTGATGTTTTGACGGACTGATTACATTTCACGGACAACCGGAAGTAATTGCGGTCCGTCTGTAAATGTCTTCCCCTCACACCGCTGCCGAGAAGACGAAGCATCCGGCCGACGTGTCAGAATAAAACCACCTTTGGGAACAACGTTAAGACGAAATGCACTGTTACTGGCGCACGCGCTCCTGTGTTGGATACGTGTTCTTCAGGAGCGCAGGGGTGTGACGTCACTGTGTAACGTTAACGCGACCCCGTGATTCACAGAGGGGACACGCGCTTTGACGTGAAAAGCGGTGACTTCCGGTTGAGCGAACCCGCTGTGCAGCTTGACCGACGCCTCGCGGTGCTCACGTCGACTCTTCCGTCGGTACCGTCAGTCCTTGTAGCGCGAGCTCTCGCACGACCCGCCGCGCCCTCCGGTCTCCGTGTTTGAAGCGAACGTCGCGAGCAGCTCAGGGATGGCGGAGGCTCCCGGCACGTCGAGCGAGACGGTAACGGAGACCGTTCTGAGCAGCGCGCCGCCGCCGCAGCAGGTAAGTGTGGCCGGCGGCTCCCTGCAGAGGGGAGGCCTCGCCGGTAACGGCTGACTCCAGGTCAGTTCCGGGCCTCCTCCAGGCTCCTGGTCTGCGAGATGCGAGGGCCACTATCGAGCTCTGTGGACCAGGAGCCCGGCCCGGTGGGTCCGTGGACACTCATCTGAAGCCCGTGTGTTACAGGAGGGACGGAGCCTGACCATCAAGCTGAGGAAGAGGAAGACTGAGAAGAAGGTGGAGTGGTCCAGTGACACCGTGGACAACGAGCACCTCGGGAGGAGGTCTTCAAAGTGTGAGTTCCTCCCGTGTTCCTCTGGCCCGCAGCACACTGGGGCTCTGACCCGCTCATGGGGAGAGGGGTCGTCATGGTAACCACAAGGCCCCCGGTTCCATCCCCGCTCTCTCTCCATGGTTCATGTCGAAGTGCCCTTGAGCAAGGCACTGAACCCCCCGCTGCTCCTCAAGTCAAGCTCATGTCCGACATGTGATGACGGGTCTTCACCCCCGCGGAGGGCCGGCTGCTCCTCGCGGCCAGGGGGTCCCCGGTAGATCAACAGGGTCCGGACGCTCATGGAAAACATGGAGAAGTCATGGAATTTTAAAATGGTCATTTCCAGGCCTGGAAAAGTTATGGAAAAAACTAAAATCATAAAAGTTTTGGGAAAGTGATGTAAATGTGTAATAATCACATGTTCATTAACGGTGAGTTTGAAATGATGAATATGTTTTTGAAAGAAAGACGCTCCGCATGTAAGCCGGCGTGCTCTCGACACGCAGCATGTTCGACATGTTCAGACCGAGAGGTCAGTTGGGCCTGGCGTGTGGCCCAGAGTCCTGGAGGCCTCTGGACCACACGCCAGGCCCTGAAAGAGTCTGTCGCTTCACGGCTCACCGGGGGTCAGTGAAGGCACCGTCTGGAGATGGAGGTCCTGACCGCTCCTTGTGTTTCAGGCTGCTGCATCTACGAGAAGCCCCGGCAGTTTGGAGAGTCGTCCTCTGAGAGCGAGGGAGACGACGGTGACGATGAAGGGTGCGGCAGCGCTCACTGCGTCCTGGGCCACAGCAGAGGAGGCCATGGGCCGAGGGGGGGCGGAGGGACCACAGGGCCCCACCCCCACTAGAGGGTCCCCCGTCACAACCACTGCACTCTCTTTAGTTTGGTCCCATCGCTGGATTACTGCCCGGAGCCACGTGGACTCCGCCTCCAGAGGGCGCTCAGTGACCCGTCTTGAAGGAGACGCCGTGACCTTTGCATGTTTTAGCCGTGTTCTGGGACGCACGGCGGGGAGAGCAGCGCCATGAGTCCTGAATCCCCATGCTCTGCCAATAAAGCTGGAGGTGTGTGCTCCACCACAGAGGACATCATGGCTGCTTTCATTTCTGTCTCAGCTGTTCTCATGTCTTAACCTGCTGAATGTGTTGGTCATGGAGTCTCCAGCGGCCCGACAGACCGGGCCACCTCAACAGAACCCATGTCACAACGCTTGAACGCTATCATGTGATTATTTTTCTGTCAAAGTATTTCTATGCTTCAAATGGCTTTAATGTCCCCTCAACACATCCGGCTGCATGACGCCCCTCTGATGACGAATGTCTGAACAATAAAACCATACCTGATGCATGACGGTGTCCTGCCTGGGTCAGGAGGTCCTGTGACCTCTGACCTGTGCTCTGGGAAAGGATCGGCAGCAGTAACGTAAACAAGGCTGTAGTGATGTCACCGTGCCACACAGCTGCTTCACCTGAGCATCCAGGATGATACAAACGGGTTCTCTTCCACAGACCCCCACGAGCTCCAGTTGTCCTCCAGGGGGGGGGCATGGAGAGAGAGAGGTTAGTTGTGAACTCCCCCATCTCCAAAGACTCAGGAGAGACTCGCTGAGCTCCTTGTCTGGACTGCAGCGCGTTGCTTTGTATTCCTACTTCATTCTACACATGCAAATACTTGATATGCCGTCCCCCTCAGACCCCCTCAGACCCTCTCAGTCCCTCTCAGACCCCCTCAGACCCCTCGGCCCCCCTCAGACCCTCTTGGTCCCCCTCAGTCCACCTCAGACCCTCTCAGACCCTCTCGGTCCCTCTCAGACCCCCTCAGACCCTCTCAGTCCCTCTCAGACCCCCTCGGTCCCCCTCAGACCCCCTCAGACCCTCTTGGTCCCCCTCAGACCCCCTCAGACCCTCTTGGTCCCCCTCAGTCCACCTCAGACCCTCTCGGTCCCCCTCAGACCCTCTTGGTCCCCCTCAGACCCTCTCGGTCCCCCTCAGACCCTCTTGGACCCTCTCAGACCCCCTCAGTCCCCCTCAGACCCCCTCAGACCCTCTCGGTCCCCCTCAGACCCCCTCAGACCCTCTCAGTCCACCTCAGTCCCCCTCAGACCCTCTCAGTCCACCTCAGACCCCCTCAGACCCTCTCAGTCCACCTCAGACCCTCTCAGTCCCCCTCAGACCCTCTCAGTCCCCCTCAGACCCTATCGGTCCCTCTCAGTCCCCCTCAGACCCTCTCAGTCCCCCTCAGACCCTATCGGTCCCTCTCAGTCCCCCTCAGACCCTCTCGGTCCCCCTCAGGCCCCCTCACCAATATGAGAGAACCAGTACCAGGTGGACTGGCCTCCTCTGTAGTGGAGTGAGTGTGTTTGAAGTTTATTGACGGCTCATGTGACAGAGTGATTATAATCCAGACGTGTGGCCCTGCTCTTCAGTCAGCCTGGTTCATCTAGTACTTCTAGTTTGCTGTTAGAGGTCTTCATCTGATTGGGAATGTGTGTTTCTCCCTGGAGGAGGAACAGAGTGAGCCATCTGGATCAGACTCCAGATGCAGCCGCTGACCTGATCCCTGTAGGTGACCACCTCACGGCAGAAGTGTGCTGCTCTCATTGCTCCGCTGACCGTATCCACTGGACCCTCCTAGAGACCAAGATGTGTCGTGTATATCTTTGACAGGGCGGCTGTAGCTCAGTGAGGTAAGAGGGCCGTCCTGCAACCGCAAGGCTGTGGGTTCGATCCCGGCTCTCCCCATTAGTTGCAAGTCGAAGTGTCCTTGAGCAAGGCACTGAACCCCCAGTTGCTTCCCGGGCGCTTCACCGCAGCCCACTGCTCCTTAATAACTAAGGTGGGTTAAATGCAGAGAACTAATTTCCCCTTGGGGATTAATAAAAGTGTATTTTTATTTATTTATGAGGGTTGTTTCTTTCTCTTAATGCACCCATAGGTGCCCATTCAGTACAGCTGCATGTGGGTCATCATTTGACTGAGCTGCTCGGAGGGTACGTGTGCTCTGCAGGACAGAGCAGATGGGAGCAGACAAGAGAGCAGACAGGACAACAGAAGAGAGAGCAGACATGACAAACAGCACAGAGCAGACATGACAAACAGAGCAGACATGACAAACAGAGCAGACAGGACAAACAGAGCAGACGGGACAAAGCAGACATGACAAACAGAGCAGGCAGGACAAACAGAGCAGACGGGACAAAGCAGACAGGACAGCAGACATGACAGGACAAACAGAGCAGACGGGACAAAGCAGGCAGGACAAACAGAGCAGACGGGACAAAGCAGACAGGACAGAGCAGACATGACAGAGCAGACAGGACAAACAGAGCAGACAGGACAAACAGAGCAGACGGGACAAAGCAGACAGGACAAACAGAGCAGACAGGACAGAGCAGACATGACAAACAGAGCAGACAGGACAAACCAGACAGGACAAACAGAGCAGACATGACAGAGCAGACAGTACTCAAGTCTTAGCTGCTCACACAGACAAGGTGGTCAAAGCGGCCCGGAAGCGCCTCTTCTTCCTGAGGAGACTGAAGAAGTTTGGCATGGATTCAGTCATCCTCACCAATGTCTCCAGATGCCCAATAGAAAGCATCCTGACTGGGTGCATCACAGTGTGGGAGCTGCACAGCCAAGGACCGCAAGGCCCGACGCCGTGTGGTCAGGACTGGAGTTCATCATCGGTAGGGAGCTCCCTGCAGGACACAGACCACACGATGCCTCAGGAGAACTGGATCCTAAAGGACTGCCATCATCAGCCTTCAGACTGTTCACCCCGCTGCCTCTGGAAGGCGGTGCCGTAGGATCCGGTCTCACACACAGAGACTGGAGAACAGTTTCTTCCCGAGAGCCATCAGGCTGCTAAATGGACACTGACACATGATCGACACTTTTGCACTCGACACTTTTACACTTGTCACTTTACACACACTGTCACTTGCAAATCACTGCTTGTACTTACACTTTTTATTGCACTACCTGCTTTCACTACCTGCTACTCCCATTTGTCTGTAGTTTAGTGTATTATAGGTTATTATAGGTGAAGTATATGTTACATGTATATATGTTAGTATTACGTCCAGAGTACTTGTACACAGTGTATGTCATGTTATGTTATATTATGTTGCTATGGTAATTGTTGTGGTGCCTTGTCCCAAGAATTTCAGTGCCCAGTCTGATCCTGTGTCATTCTGTGCATCTGACAATAAAAGACTTGACTTGACTTGAAGGTAGCAGACGGCTCCTCACGCCCTCTGGCTTCATGTTTCATGTGTGAAGCTCTGTGTGCTATCGCTTCACATTGTCTTGTACTGGTGATGCACTTGTATGTATATATTATTAAGCATAATGAGAAGAAGTGTAATGTGAATTAAAACTTTAAACTGATTCAAGTGCCCTCCAAGTATATATATTACATAAGTCTGACACCAGATGGTCATGCAAAGGAACATCCTTTAGTTCTCCTGACAACAGAAACTGAATTGAATGTGATGAACAACACGTTCAGTGAATGACGGAAATGTATGAATAATGAGGCATGGACCCCGATCCAGACCTCCACGATCCATGAGGCAGAGGAGGTGGAGAGGGGGCGGGGCATCAGCAGGGCCATGGCAGGTGAGATGTACATTCATCCAAAAGGAAAGGAGAGAGGTGCTCAGTGTATCCTAAACATCCATAAGGAGAGCCAGAAGGGGGGCTATGTGAGACTGCTGTTCATTGATTATAGTTCAGCTTTCAACACCATAGTCCCCTCCAGACTGGCCGGCAAGCTGATTGAGCTGGGACTGAACACCCCCCTGTGTGCTTGGATCCTGGACTTCCTGACCGCCAGGCCACAGGTGGTCAGGGTGGGCAGACACACCTCCAAATCCCTCACCCTGAACACAGGATCCCCCCAGGGTTGCGTCCTCAGCCCCCTACTGTACTCCCTGTACACACATGACTGTGTGGCCAGGTTCAGCTCCAACACCATCATCAAGTTTGCGGATGACACAGTGGTGGTGGGCCTGATCTCCGACAACAAGGCCTACCTGGAGGAAGTTGCTGATCTGTCACTCTGGTGCCAGGACAACAGCCTCATCATGAATGTCACCAAAACTAAGGAGCTGATTGTGGACTTTAGGAGGGTACAACAACAGAGGACTGACTCACCACTGGGGATTAACGGGACTACTGTGGAGAGGGTGAGCGGGTATAAATACCTGGGAGTCCACATCACCGAGGATCTGACATGGTCAACAAACACAGACACTCTGGTGAGAAAGGCAAGGCAGCGCCTCTACCACCTCAGGCAGCTGAGGAAATTTAAAGTTTCCCAGAGGATCCTTCAGTCCTTCTACTCTGGAGCTGTAGAGAGCGTCCTGACAGGAAGCATCACAGCCTGGTTTGGCAACTGCTCCGCTCAGGACAGGAAGGCTCTGCAGAGAGTAGTGCGTTCGGCTGAGCGCACTATTGGAACTACACTCCCCACCCTGCAGGACTTGTACACCAGGAGGTGCAGAACCAGAGCCGGCAGGATCATGAAGGATCCTCACCACCCCAACAACAGACTGTTTCAGCTGCTGCGGTCAGGCAGGCGCGTCCGTAGTCACGCTGCAAGAACAGAGAGACTGAGACGGAGTTTCTTTCCTCAGGCCATCAGGATTGTGAACTCCGACCTCACCAGGACCCCCACATAGACCCACACAACTGCCCCTCTTAGGCACACACACACACACACACACACACACTTACTGTAAATATTGTGTTGTTTTTTATTTGTAAATAGTGTGTACTTGTTGCCCTTGCACATTCCTGCTGAGCATTGCCACTTTCATTTCACTGCACACCCTGTGTGTGTATGTGACAAATAAAACATCTTGAATCTTGAGAGAGGAGAGGAGAGAGGTGCTCAGTGTATCCTAAACGTCTATAAGGAGAGAGGAGAGGAGAGAGGACCTCAGTGTATCCTAGACATCTATAAGGAGAGAGGAAAGGAGAGGAGCTCAGTGTATCCTAAACGTCCATAAGGAGAGAGGAGAGAGGAGCTCAGTGTATCCTAAGCATCCATAAGGAGAGAGGAGAGGAGAGAGGAGCTCAGTGTATCCTAAGCGTCCATAAGGAGAGAGGAGAGAGGAGCTCAGTGTATCCTAAGCGTCCATAAGGAGAGAGGAGAGAGGAGCTCAGTGTATCCTAAACGTCCATAAGGAGAGAGGAGAGGAGAGAGGAGCTCAGTGTATCCTAAGCTGCTCCTGAACGCATCATCTCACTCTTCCGGTAAGCTCTGGTTGCCAGCTCAGCAGCTCATGACTTCTTCTTCTCTCCCTCCCGCTCCCTCTTGCTCAGTGTGTCTCATGTATAGTTCTCCCTCTGCCTCCCTTAATGATAACGATACATGCAACAAGTGTAGTTTATTTGCTAGGTTGGAGGCAGGTCTAAGTGGGTTAGATGCACGGCTCCGCGCTATCGAAGCTCAGACAGCTATGCTAGTTAGCCCGCCCTCTCCCGTAGTCGGCGCGGAGCTACAGTCAGCTGTTAGCTGTGCCCCGGCGGTAACCGTGCAGCCGGGTGGTTGGGTAACTGTCCAGGAGTAGTAAGTCTACACAGAAGCACGCTGTGCACCAACCACTTCACGTTTCCAACCAGTTTTCCCTGCTCAGCGACACACCTGCTGAGGAACACACCCTGTTATCGGGAGCTCTATAGTCAGGAACGTGAAAATAGCGAAGCCACGGACCAGAGTCGTGTGCCTCCCGGGGGCCAGAGCGGGCGACGTGGAGTCTTGTTTGAAGCTGCTGGCTAAGGACAAGCGGAGATACAGTCAGATTGTAATACACGCCGGTGGTAATGACGCCGAGCCCGCCGTCGGAAGTCACTAAAATTAATGTGGAATCGGTGTGCTTATGCCAAGACGTTGTCGGACACCGTAATTTTCTCTGGCCCTTCCCAAATTTGCAGACAGACGAATTGTATAGCCGAATGTCGTCTTTCAACCGCTGGCTGTCGAGGTGCCCAGCGAATAATGTGGGCTACGTAGACAACTGGAAGACTTTCTGGGGAAAGCCTGATCTGATGAGGAGAGACGGCATTCATCCCACGTTGGACGGAGCGTCTCATTTCTGCGAATATGACCAAGTTGATCACGGACTTAATCCATGACAACCCAGGGTTCAGATCAGGAACCGGGAGCAGAGTTGTAGTTTAACACCCTTCTCTGCTCTTCCATTCGAGCAGTTACCCTCCCATGACTTTAGAGTAGAGACTGTGTCTGTCCCACGGCCACTTCAATTAAATAAATCAAAAGTAAGCAGAAGAGGAGTCGTACACAATAACCTTATACAAGTTAACACCATTATTTCAGCAGTGCAACAAAACAGGTCTATTAAATGTGGTCTCCTAAATATTAGATCTCTGTCATCTAAAGCTGTGTTACTGAATGATTTAATATCAGATAATCACATTGATTTATGTTGCCTAACTGAAACCTGGCTGAGCCATGAAGAATATGTCTGTCTGAATGAATCGACTCCTCCAAGTCATATTAATACTCACATTCCTCGAGGCACCGGTCGAGGAGGTGGAGTAGCAGCCATCTTTGAATCGAGCCTATTAATTAATCCTCAACCAAAATTACACTACACCTCATTTGAAAGCCTTGTTCTTAGTCTTTCACATCCAACCTGGAAAACACTACAGCCAATTCGATTTGTGATTCTGTACCGGCCACCAGGTCCATATTCAGAGTTTATATCTGAATTCTCAGAATTTATATCAAGTTTGGTTTTTAAAACTGATAAAGTTATTATTGTTGGAGATTTTAATATCCATGTGGATGTTGATAATGATTGCCTTAGTGCTGCATTCATCTCATTGTTGGACTCGATTGGCTTCTGCCAGAGTACAGAAACCCACTCACAGCTTTGGCCACACGCTTGATCTTGTTCTTACTTATGGCGTTGACATTGAGCATTTGAACGTCTTCCCACAGAATCCTCTTCTGTCAGACCACAACCTCATAACTTTTGAATTTATACTACCGGAGTGTACTCCGTTAGTCAAAAGTTTCTACACCAGATGTCTAACTGACAGTGCTGTAGCTAAATTTAAAGAAGCGATTCCTTCTGTATTTGATTCGATACCACGTCTCAATATAACAGAGGACTCCTGGTCTAACTTTAGTCCGTCCCAGATTGATCATCTTGTTGACAGTGCCACAGGCTCTCTGAGAATGACACTGGACTCGATAGCCCTCTGAAGAAGAAGACCGTGAGGAAGAGGAGGTTTGCTCCTGGTATAACCCTCAGACCCGCAAACTGAAGCAACGTCACGAAGCTTGAACGCATATGGCTCAACTAATCTCGAAGAATCCTGCTTAGTTTGGCGAGATAGTCTTAAAACATATAAGAAGGCCCTCCGTAATGCCAGAGCAGCCTATTACTCATCAATAATAGAAAAAAATAAAAACAACCCCAGGTTTCTCTTCAGCACTGTAGCCAGGCTGACAGAGAGTCACAGCTCTGTGGAGCCGAGCATTCCTATAAACCTCAGTGGTAATGACTTTATGAACTTCTTTAATGAAAAGATTTTAACTATTACGGACAAGATTAATATTCTCTTGCCCATAACCAGTGCCAATCTGTCCTCAAGTGGAATGGCCTTGGAAACCACTGTATGCCCTGGTGTATATTTGGAGGGCTTTTCTCCCATCAACCGTGACCAATTATCTTCAACGGTTTCTACTTCGAACACGTCTACCTGTCTCTTGGACCCCATCCCGACGAGGCTGCTTAAAGACGTTTTGCCTTTAATTGGCGGCTCTCTATTAGATATTATCAATGTGTCTCTGCTAACAGGCCACGTACCACACTCCTTCAAGGTGGCTGTTATTAAACCTCTCCTGAAGAAGCCCACTCTGGATCCAGAGGTGTTGGCTAACTACAGACCGATCTCTAACCTCCCTTCCTCTCCAAGATCCTTGAGAAAGTGGTCGCAAATCAGTTGTGCGACTTTCTACATCATAATAGTTTATTTGAGAAATTTCAATCAGGATTTAGAAAACACCACAGCACCGAGACAGCACTGGTGAAAATTACAAATGACCTCTTAATGGCAGCAGATAAAGGACCTCTCTGTCCTGGTCTTGTTAGACCTTAGTGCTGCATTCGACACCATTGACCATGACATCCTGTTACAGAGACTGGAGCAGTCGATTGGCATTTCAGGCACGGCACTAATTTGGTTTAAATCCTACTTATCAGATCGATCTCAGTTTGTATTTGTAAACGATGACGCCGATAACCACTAACGTTAATCACGGAGTTCCACAAGGTTCTGTGCTTGGACCAATTTTATTTACCTTATACATGCTTCCTTTGGGCAATATTATCAGGAAACACTCCATAAACTTTCATTGTTATGCAGATGATACTCAACTATATTTATCGATAAAACCAGAGGAGAGCAACCAACTCTGTAAAATTCAAGCATGTCTTAAAGACATAAAAACATGGATGACCTGCAACTTCTTGATGTTAAACTCAGACAAAACCGAAGTAATTTTAATCGGCCCTGAGCACCTCAGAGATCAATTATCTGGTGATGTGGATTCTGTAGACGGCATTGCCCTGGCATCCAACACCACTGTAAAGAATATTGGCGTTATCTTTGATCGGGACTTGTCCTTTAACTCCCACGTAAAGCAAATCTCAAGGACTGCATTCTTTCATCTACGTAATATTTCAAATATCAGGCACATCTTGTCTCAAAAAGATGCAAAAAAATTGGTTCACGCGTTCGTTACTTCGAGACTGGATTACTGCAACTCCTTATTAGCAGGCTGCTCTAATAAATCTCTTAGGTCCCTCCAGTTGATCCAGAATGCTGCAGCTCGTGTTCTCACTAAAACTAAGAAAAGAGATCACATCACTCCTGCACTAGCTGCTCTGCACTGGCTCCCAGTAAAATCAAGAATCACTTTTACAATTCTTCTCTTAACCTACAAAGCCTTGATTGGTGATGCTCCATCATATCTTAAGGAGCTTGTCGTACCATATTGCCCCACTAGAGAGCTACGCTCACTAAATGCGGGACTACTTGTAGTTCCTAGAGTCTTAAAAAGTAGAATGGGAGCCAGAGCCTTTAGTTATCAAGCTCCTCCTCTTTTATGGAACCAGCTTCCACCTTCAGTCCTGGAGGCAGACACAGTCACCTCGTTTAAGAGTAGACTTAAGACCTTCCTCTTTGACAGAGCTTATAGTTAGGGCTGAATCAGGTTCATCTGGTCCAGCCCCTTGATATGCTGCTATAGGCTTATAGCTGCCGGGGGACGTTTTAGGATGCACTGAGTACCTATCTCCTCTTTTTTCTCTCCTTAAGGATGAATTTTCATCTCTCAATCACACGTTACTAAGTCTGCTTTCTCCCCGGAGTCCTTTTGACTTCACGTCTCATGGGGTCATCGGACCCTATGAGACAGCATAGATCCTATCTGCCTGATGGATCATCGAGGTCTGGGTCGTGGAATTCCTGCTCCTGACTGCGCCACTGTCCTGTTGAGACTCCGCCCACTGTTGAGACTCCTCCTCCCCACCGCCATCTGCCTGATGGATCGTGGAGGTCTCCATCGTGGAATATGCCTACTATGAACTATTCATACACTCTGTCATATTCATTGAATGTATTTTAACTCTAAATCTGTCCTTCTGTACACATTACATCTATTGCATCTGTCCATCCTGGAGAGGGATCCTCCTCTGTTGCTCTCCTCCAGGTTTCTTCCCTTTTTTTCCCCCTGAAGGGTTATTTGGGAGTTTTTCCTGGTCCGATGTGAGGTTTTGGGGCAGGGATGTCTATGTGTACAGATTGTAAAGCACTCCGAGACACATTTGTAATTTGTGAAATTGGGCTATACAAATAAACTGAATTGAATTGAATTGAAGGAGAGAGGAGAGAGGAGCTCAGTGTATCCTAAGCGTCCATAAGGAGAGAGGAGAGAGGAGCTCAGTGTATCCTAAGCGTCCATAAGGAGAGAGGAGAGAGGAGCTCAGTGTATCCTCAGCGTCCATAAGGAGAGAGGACAGAGGAGCTCAGTGTATCCTAAGCGTCCTTAAGGAGAGAGGAGAGAGGAGCTCAGTGTATCCTAAGCGTCCTTAAGGAGAGGAGAGAGGCTCAGTGTATCCTAAGCGTCCATAAGGAGAGAGGAGAGGAGCTCAGTGTATCCTAAAGCGTCCATAAGGAGAGAGAGAGGAGCTCAGTGTATCCTAAGCGTCCATAAGGAGAGAGGAGCTCAGTGTATCCTAAGCGTCCATAAGGAGAGAGGAGAGAGGAGCTCAGTGTATCCTAAGCGTCCATAAGGAGAGAGAGAGGAGCTCAGTGTATCCTCAGCGTCCATAAGGAGAGAGAGAGGAGCTCAGTGTATCCTAAGCATCCATAAGGACAGAGGAGCTCAGTGTATCCTCAGCGTCCATAAGGAGAGAGGACAGAGGAGCTCAGTGTATCCTCAGCGTCCATAAGGAGAGAGGACAGAGGAGCTCAGTGTATCCTCAGCGTCCATAAGGAGAGAGAGAGGAGCTCAGTGTATCCTAGCGTCCATAAGGAGAGAGGAGAGAGGAGCTCAGTGTATCCTAGCGTCCCCCTCAGCCTCTCAGCCTCTAGCATCTCCAGGTCTGGACCAGGTTCACCTGGTTCAGGTGTAACTATCAGACCATCAAGAGGAAAGTCTTCAGTCTCCATGAGGGGGCGGAGTCTCCAGGACTGAAGGTGGCGCTGGTTCATAAAAGAGGAGGAGCTTGAGACCTGAAGGCTCTGGCCCCATCTGGTGCTCCAGCAGGGAGCTGCTTGGTGAGTTCATGAAGCGTTTCACAAAGCGTCAGCTACGTGGCAAAGAGAAACTTAAATCCAGAAAGAGTTCCTTCATGGACGTTTTGTGAAAGTATTGATTATTAATCAGACGTGTCGGAGCAGCTGCTCAAACCTTCGCCACAGCTCTTGTCTGACGGCGTTGGAGCAGCAGCAGCCTGACCCTGATGCTGCTCCACCGGCGTCTCCTGAGACAGCAAGCTTACATTTCCCTTAGGAATAAATATGAATTATTACATGGCAACGACAGTACAAGCGTTCTGATTGGCTAACGGGTACTCGTGTAAAAACAAAAACCATCAGATATCAATACACATTTGGAGGGAGTTGATGACAGAAAGTCATTTGTATTAAATACTGATGAATGAGGAGAATGTGTCTTCAGAAAAAGGGTCAGTTTACTCATCCAGGGCAAAGGGGAGGAGCTTGAGCACCACTAGGGCTCTACCTGTGTGCAGTGCATCATGGTCCATGTAGGCCCATGGATCAACTGTCACCATAAAGACTCCATATCCCATCAGAGGTGATTGGGCATCCACTGTAAAGGAGATCACCGTTCTGCCGCTGACCCCAGCTGACCCCAGCCCTGAAGTCTGGTGACATCGTCTGACCCTTCAGAAGTCATACCTGCAAACTCATGAGGGGTGAAAAAGGTCACAACGGGGGGGGGGGGGGGCAGGTGATTTTGTTGTTGTTGTCACCACACCACATCCACGTTGTTTGAAGCCTCAAAGCTTTTAGAACCACAACTACAGTCATTTTATTGTTCTGACCACAAATCTAAATAATGATAATAAACAGTTTAAGAACAAAAGGTCCTCCGCTCTGACTCAGCCCTATAATGATAGTAATAACAAATATACATTGTCATTATATATAATATGGTTAAAGTCATTCATGAACCAACTTCCTTTTTGTTGCCTGAACAGTCCTCATGGACTTTTCCCTGAATCTGTTCTGTCTCTACCTGTTTGTCACGATACTCATATTATAACTTCTATACATATTACATACCTGCCATAAATATCATGATACCCCATACCAGAATTCAATACAATAAAAACAATATGGTACCATAAATACGAGACTGGTATATGTATCTATAATAGTAATAAATAAAACATCTGTATGGTTCACTTTTTACCAACTTTTTCAACACTTAACAAATGACAGTAATATGAGTATTAATACAGCCAGATATGAATGAAACTACATGGTTCCATCATAGCATTGATGATCACTATGAGGCCGTTAGTCTCTGACCAGATGATCCACAGTTCATCAGGATGAGCAGCTGGAGAGTTACACAACTTTACAGACTGAAACATTTCACTTCTGGCATCTTTTTATTTTTTAAGCCGAAGTCTCTAAGCTCCGCCTCTTCTCTCGCTGTGAGCTGCGCAGCGCAGTGTGCGCAGACAGCTCGACACGGAGCAGCGCGTGCGCTCTGATCGCTCTCTTAATGAAGTATTGATACTAAAAATATGCTAAATCACATCGTGTTTAACGTACGGGTACTTTGTTAGCATCGCTACACCGTGCAGCGTGACAGCAGTAGATGTAGCGGGCTAACATTCAAGCTAACCTGAACCCCCAAACGCTGAAGACATCTGAACGCTGATTGGCCGAGACGCGACACGTCCATCAAAGATGTTTTATTGCGAAGAGGAACGCTTCACACTTTTCTCCGCGTCTCACTGCAATCTCAACGGCAGCGGGCCAGGTGACCCCAAAAAAACAAAAACTCTTCGGATCTCAACGATTCACGTGGATGACCTATTTTGAGTTCAAAACGGTGAATTTCACCGAAAGGTGACAAGTTTGCAGGTATGAGAAGTACACTGGACACGACTTCCTTTCATTTGAGGAGTTCTGCCTCTTCATTAAGACGCGTCAGGGGTTTTCCTGGGTCAAATGGGTCTTCGGTGCGCTCTGTGTTGCCATGTCACCGTAATTAGCAGACATCTATGTCTTGTTGTTTCCATAAATAATGGAGGCTATGCTTGAGGAAATCATTTAGCTTCCACTCTAGATTACAATAGATCGGCTAATCATCGAGTGTCTTCTTGATCAGACAAGAAGACACTCGATCTGTCTATCAACGCGATTACGATTGATCCAAACAGAACGAGGGTTCGACAGTACCTGAACATATTCGCGGACATGCATTGCACGAGTGATTGACGGCTCCAATAGAAGTTAGAGCGAGCACATAGAACTTTATATATATATTCTAATCAATGTATTTATTCCCAGGGTTTTGCAATTTCCTTTTATTTTCTTCGTGCCTACACTATATATTATCATTCCATGTTAATAATACCAATGGAGGCTGCGTTTGAATCGTTAATCCAACTTTTGTCAGCATTTTGAGTGGAAATGTCATCTGCATGTGTCCAGGTGTGTTGGTCAGGTCGCTGGTGAGTGACCAGCAGCCGGCCGCTCTGTCCATTCACCTCACAGCATTGATCAGACAAGAAGACTCGCTTATCAACTCCATGACTATTGATCCAAACAGAACGAGGGTTCTGCTGGAGCCGACTGGAAACATACTAGTGAGAACATATTCGCTGACGTGATGAACACAGGTTGGTTTTTGTTTGTTTTTTCCATCGCAGACTTTTTTTGGTCATAGGCGTTCGGGAAAACGGCTTCGGTGCGCGCCCACATGTTCTCTATGCAGGAAAAACCCTGGTGTGTGATTTCAACATGTTTATTGTGGTGTGGTCATACATCATGTCACACAGTACGGTTATGGAACGACAGGTTGGATAAATGAGAGGCACAGACACGAGTCCAGAGGGGCGAGTGCAACACGCCATGGTGCACCAGACCAACAGATCATCGGTGCTCCTGTTAAACGCTACGCATTGAGGAAGATGAAGACGTCGAGCAGAGGAAGACTCAGACACGCTGTGCAGGAGCCAGCTGAACATGAGCTGGTGTTATAAAGGAGTGTATGTCTCTTTAACAGCGGACCGTGAGTCTTATACCCACGTAGAGGATTAAACTATCAACAGCAATGAGAGCAATAAAGTGACCATGAACCAACCACAGCGTCTCACTGAGTCCATGCTTATCCTCCCGGAGCGTCCTCCTCATCCCGTGGCGAGGACGGTCCCAGAGCGCCGCGGTGTCGGGACAGGAAGAGCCAGTCGGCTGTGCCGATGCCTGCGTGGTCAATAATGTGGTGGTTTGGTTGTCATGGTGACCACCATGTGAGGAGTCTGCGATCCACGTGAACGTAAAGTGACTCGAGTCGAACATCTGGAGTCGGTGATGCACAGCTGGCCTCCTGCAGACACGGCCCTGTGGAACAGACAGAGCTCTCATGAGGGGGGCAGACGCCAGGGCCTCAGGGGCCTCCAGGGCCTCAGTAAGTAAGGAAGTAAGTAATTTATTTTCCATAAGTACATACATAACATGTACATACTGGCAGACATTAACAGAAAAAAAATGTACGAATGGAGGACCGTCCAAAGACCGAGGTCTGTAGGCTCCTCTGAGATGAGGAGTTGGACGGCCCCTCCCCTAACCCTTTCACCCCCCCCCCCTCCCAACTACCACAGGCACACAGACAGTACACACACATATGGATGAAAACATAAAATGTCGTACAAGCAACAAAAAAAACAAAAAAACCAGATCAGGAAAAAGAAAAAGAAAAAGTCATAGTAAAAATAATAATAGAAGACAAATGTGAACTAATGATAACTTAGAAAAAATAAATAAAAATAATATCACGAACATCAAATTATGGATATACATTTTATTTTAAATATTTTTCCTCTATTGTACTGTGCTGCCAGGCTGTAAATCAATATTAAAAACTTTCAAAATGAAGTGAGATGGCGTTTAAGGCGAGAACCAAATGCCTTGATGCTGGATGCCGATTTGACCTCGTCCGGAATTTGTCTCCAGAGCTTTGGACCTCTACAGATGAAGCTTTTAAATACAATGTCGACTGTATGTTTATTTATATGAATGCCACCACGCAGCCGCGTGTTGTGATCGTAGACATTTGTGTTCCTTGTGAACATACGTAACAGATTATGTGGCAGATTATTATTCATAAATCTGTACATAAAAATTCCTGTCTGACACAAATGTAGATCTGTAAATCTCAGAATGCCCAATCTCTTAAAAAGCGGCTCAGTGTGTTCATTATTCTTCACGTTGCAGATGATCCGCACAGCCCTCAGGGCCTCCGGGGCCTCGTTAGTCCTGGTCTCGTTCCCTCGTTCTCATCGGTCAGTTCTGAGTGAAGCAGCAGCGCCTGCTTGGTGAGACCCTGAGCACCCTGAGGTGTCGTCCCTCTGGACACGGCATCTACCGAGTGCATGACATCCCTCTCCAACAGGAAACAGGCGGTCACTGCCGCCGGACCGACCAGAACCAGCGGCCTGAGGACAGGAACACGCCAGGGCACCGGGCCGATGCTCGTTGAATGTCCTGCAAGAGAAACGCCGGCGGCAGTGACCGCCTGTTTCATTGTAAAGAATCTTGGCGTTATCTTTGATCGGGACTTGTCCTTTAACTCCACGTAAAGCAAATCTCAAGGACTGCATTCTTTCATCTACGTAATATTTCAAAAATCAGGCACATCTTGTCTCAAAAAGATGCAGAGAAATTGGTTCACGTGTTCGTTACTTCGAGACTGGATTACTGCAACTCCTTATTATCAGGCTGCTCTATAAGTCTCTGAGGTCAACTCCTTATTATCAGGCTGCTCTATAAGTCTCTTAGGTCAACTCCTTATTATCAGGCTGCTCTAATAAGTCTCTGAGGTCAACTCCTTATTATCAGGCTGCTCTAATAAGTCTCTTAGGTCCCTCCAGTTGATCCAGAATGCTGCAGCTCGTGTTCTCACTAAAACTAAGAAAAGAGATCACATCACTCCTGCACTAGCTGCTCTGCACTGGCTCCCAGTAACATCAAGAATCACTTTTAAAATTCTTCTCTTAACCTACAAAGCCTTGATTGGTGATGCTCCATCATATCTTAAGGAGCTTGTCGTACCATATTGCCCCACTAGAGAGCTACGCTCACTAAATGCGGGACTACTTGTAGTTCCTAGAGTCTTAAAAAGTAGAATGGGAGCCAGAGCCTTTAGTTATCAAGCTCCTCCTCTTTTATGGAACCAGCTTCACCTTCAGTCCTGGAGGCAGACACAGTCACCTCGTTTAAAAGTAGACTGAAGACTTTCCTCTTTGACAGAGCTTATAGTTAGGGCTGAATCAGGTTCACCTGGTCCAGCCCCTTGATATGCTGCTATAGGCTTATAGCTGCTGGGGGACGTTTAGGATGCACTGAGTACCTATCTCCTCTTTTCTCTCTCCTTAGGGATGATTTTTTCATCTCTCAATCACACGTTACTAACTCTGCTTTCTCCCCAGAGTCCTTTTGACTTCACGTCTCATGGGGTCATCGGACCCTATGAGACGGCATAGATCCTATCTGCCTGATGGATCATCGAGGTCTGGGTCGTGGAATTCCTGCTCCTGACTACGCCACTGTCCTGTTGAGACTCCGCCCACTGTTGAGACTCCGCCCACTCCTCCTCCCCACCGCCATCTGCCTGATGGATCGTGGAGGTCTCCATCGTGGAATATGCCTACTATGAACTATTCATACACTCTGTCATATTCATTGAATGTATTTTAACTCTAATCTGTCCTTCTGTACACATGACATCTATTGTTCTGTCCATCCTGGAGAGGGATCCTCCTCTGTTGCTCTCCTGCAGGTTTCTTCCCTTTTTTTCCCCCTGAAGGGTTATTTGGGAGTTTTTCCTGGTCCGATGTGAGGTTTTGGGGCAGGGATGTCTATGTGTACAGATTGTAAAGCACTCCGAGACTAATTTGTAATTTGTGAAATTGGGCTATACAAATAAACTGAATTTAATTGAATTGTTGGAGAGGGATGTCATGCACTCGGTAGATGCCGTGTCCAGAGGGACGACACCTCAGGGTGCTCAGGTTCTCACCAAGCAAGCGCTGCTGCTTCACTCAGAACTGACCGATGAGAACGAGGGAACGAGACCAGGACTAACGAGGCGTCAGTGGGGACGGGGACCGGCTCCTCTCTGGTGTCCATGTTTCTGTGAACAGAAGTGAAGCAGTGAATCCTTCAATTCAATTCAATGAATGACCAATGACCCAGGAAAAACCCTGTGTGCGCCCCTAAATGTTCTGCTTGCGCCCCTAAAATTTTAAGTTAGGGGCCACTGTGCTCCTAGTAAAAAAAGTTAGTCTGGAGCCCTGGAGCTGCAGCATTCTGGATCAACTGGAGGGACCTAAGAGATTTATTAGAGCAGCCTGATAATAAGGAGTTGCAGTAATCCAGTCTCGAAGTAACGAACGCGTGAACCAATTTTTCTGCATCTTTTTGAGACAAGATGTGCCTGATTTTTGAAATATTACGTAGATGAAAGAATGCAGTCCTTGAGATTTGCTTTACGTGGGAGTTAAAGGACAAGTCCCGATCAAAGATAACGCCAAGATTCTTTACAGTGGTGTTGGATGCCAGGGCAATGCCGTCTACAGAATCCACATCACCAGATAATTGATCTCTGAGGTGCTCAGGGCCGATTAAAATTACTTGGTTTTGTCTGAGTTTAACATCAAGAAGTTGCAGGTCATCCATGTTTTATGTCTTTAAGACATGCTTGAATTTTACCGAGTTGGTTGCTCTCCTCTGGTTTTATCGATAAATATAGTTGAGTATCATCTGCATAACAATGAAAGTTTATGGAGTGTTTCCTGATAATATTGCCCAAAGGAAGCATGTATAAGGTAAATAAAATTGGTCCAAGCACAGAACCTTGTGGAACTCCGTGATTAACGTTAGTGGTTATCGAGGCGTCATCGTTTACAAATACAAACTGAGATCGATCTGATAAGTAGGATTTAAACCAAATTAGTGCCGTGCCTGAAATGCCAATCGACTGCTCCAGTCTCTGTAACAGGATGTCATGGTCAATGGTGTCGAATGCAGCACTAAGGTCTAACAAGACCAGGACAGAGAGGAGTCCTTTATCTGCTGCCATTAAGAGGTCATTTGTAATTTTCACCAGTGCCGTCTCGGTGCTGTGGTGTTTTCTAAATCCTGATTGAAATTTCTCAAATAAACTATTATGATGTAGAAAGTCGCACAACTGATTTGCGACCACTTTCTCAAGGATCTTGGAGAGGAAGGGAAGGTTAGAGATCGGTCTGTAGTTAGCCAACACCTCTGGATCCAGAGTGGGCTTCTTCAGGAGAGGTTTAATAACAGCCACTTTGAAGGAGTGTGGTACGTGGCCTGTTAGCAGAGACACATTGATAATATCTAATAGAGAGCCGCCAATTAAAGGCAAAACGTCTTTAAGCAGCCTCGTCGGGATGGGGTCCAAGAGACAGGTAGGCGTGTTCAAGTAGAAACCGTTGAAGATAATTGGTCACGGTTGATGGGAGAAAAGCCTCCAAATATACACCAGGGCATACAGCGGTTTCCAAGGCCATTCCACTTGAGGACAGATTGGCACTGGTTATGGGCAAGAGAATATTAATCTTGTCCCTAATAGTTAAAATCTTTTCATTAAAGAAGTTCATAAAGTCATTACCACTGAGGTTTATAGGAATGCTCGGCTCCACAGAGCTGTGACTCTCTGTCAGCCTGGCTACAGTGCTGAAGAGAAACCTGGGGTTGTTTTATTTTTTCTATTACTGATGAGTAATAGGCTGCTCTGGCATTACGGAGGGCCTTCTTATATGTTTTAAGACTATCTCGCCAAACTCAGCGGGATTCTTGAGATTAGTTGAACGCCATATGCGTTCAAGCTTTCGTGACGTTGCTTCAGTTTGCGGGTCTGAGGTTATACCAGGAGCAAACCTCCTCTTCCTCACTGTCTACTTCTGTAGCAGGGCTATCGAGTCCAGTGTCATTCTCAGAGAGCCTGTGGCACTGTCAACAAGATGATCAATCTGGGACGGACTAAAGTTAGACCAGGAGTCCTCTGTTATATTGAGACGTGGTATCGAATCAAATACAGAAGGAATCGCTTCTTTAAATTTAGCTACAGCACTGTCAGTTAGACATCTGGTGTAGAAACTTTTGACTAACGGAGTACACTCCGGTAGTATAAATTCAAAAGTTATGAGGTTGTGGTCTGACAGAAGAGGATTCTGTGGGAAGACGTTCAAATGCTCAATGTCAACGCCATAAGTAAGAACAAGATCAAGCGTGTGGCCAAAGCTGTGAGTGGGTTTCTGTACTCTCTGGCAGAAGCCAATCGAGTCCAACAAGGAGATGAATGCAGCACCTAGGCAATCATTATCAACATCCACATGGATATTAAAATCTCCTACAATAATAACTTTATCGGTTTTAAGAACCAAACTAGATATAAATTCTGAGAATTCAGATATAAACTCTGAATATGGACCTGGTGGCCGGTACAGAATCACAAATCGAATTGGCTGTAGTGTTTTCCAGGTTGGATGTGAAAGACTAAGAACAAGGCTTTCAAATGAGGTGTAGTGTAATTTTGGTTGAGGATTAATTAATAGGCTCGATTCAAAGATGGCTGCTACTCCACCTCCTCGACCGGTGCCTCGAGGAATGTGAGTATTAATATGACTTGGAGGAGTCGATTCATTCAGGCAGACATATTCTTCATGGCTCAGCCAGGTTTCAGTTAGGCAACATAAATCAATGTGATTATCTGATATTAAATCATTTAGCAACACAGCTTTAGATGACAGAGATCGAATATTTAGGAGACCACATTTAATAGACCTATTTTGTTGCACTGCTGAAATAATGGTGTTAATTTGTATAAGGTCATTGTGTACGACTCCTCTTCTGCTTACTTTTGATTTATTTAATTGAAGTGGCCGTGGGACAGACACAGTCTCTACTCTAAAGTCATGGGAGGGTAACTGCTCGAATGGAAGAGCAGAGAAGGGTGTTAAACTACAACTCTGCTCCCGGTTCCTGATCTGAACCCTGGGTTGTCATGGATTAAGTCCGGTGATCAACTTGGTCATATTCGCAGAAATGAGACGCGCTCCGTCCAACGTGGGATGAATGCCGTCTCTCCTCATCAGATCAGGCTTTCCCCAGAAAGTCTTCCAGTTGTCTACGTAGCCCACATTATTCGCTGGGCACCACCTCGACAGCCAGCGGTTGAAAGACGACATTCGGCTATACAATTCGTCTGTCTGCAAATTTGGGAGAGGGCCAGAGAAAATTACGGTGTCCGACAACGTCTTGGCATAAGCACACACCGATTCCACATTAATTTTAGTGACTTCCGACCGGCGGGCTCAGGCGTCATTACCACCGGCGTGTATTACAATCTGACTGTATCTCCGCTTGTCCTTAGCCAGCAGCTTCAAACAAGACTCCACGTCGCCCGCTCTGGCCCCCGGGAGGCACACGACTCTGGTCCGCGGCTTCGCTATTTTCACGTTCCTGACTATAGAGCTCCCGATAACCAGGGTGTGTTCCTCAGCGGGTGTGTCGCTGAGCAGGGAAAACTGGTTCGAAACGTGAAGTGGTTGGTGCACAGCGTGCTTCTGTGTAGACTTACTACTCCTGGACAGTTACCCAACCACCCGGCTGCACGGTTACCGCCGGGGAACAGCTATCAGCTGACTGTAGCTCCGCGCCGACTACGGGAGAGGGCGGGCTAACTAGCATAGCTGTCTGAGCTTCGATAGCGCGGAGCCGTGCATCTAACCCACTTAGACCTGCCTCCAACCTAGCAAATAAACTACACTTGTTGCATGTATCGTTATCATTAAGGGAGGCAGAGGGAGAACTATACATGAGACACACTGAGCAAGAGGGAGCGGGAGGGAGAGAAGAAGAAGTCATGCTCGCTGTTGAGCTGGCAACCAGAGCTTACCGGAAGAGTGAGATGATGCGTTCAGGAGCAGCTGGGAAAATCCTGCTGTGAAACAGCACTCACGGAATGTCACACTTGTGTTTCTATGGTAACCACTAACCACATCTAAAGGGTGTGAGTGTGTGTCAGATCTACCAGCTGAGACCGACAGTGAAGCAGATCAGCCGACAGTCAGAACCTGTTGGGCTCAGACATGGAGTCCAGTGAGGAACATCCAGTGGAAAGGCCTCCGTCATCAGGCCACCTCACAGAGTGCTCCAAGTGGCATGGGTCCAGAGGCTGCTCTAGACCTCAAGACCTCTAGACCTCTAGACCTCTAGACCTCCAGGCCTCTAGACCTCCAGACTTCTAGGCCTCTAGATCTCCAGACCTCTAGACCTCCAGGCCTCTAGACCTCCAGGCCTCTAGATCTCCAGACCTCTAGACCTCCAGACTTGTAGGCCTCTAGATCTCCAGACCTCTAGACTTCTAGGCCTCTAGACCTTCAGACTTCTAGATCTCCAGATCTCCAGACCTCTAGGCCTCCAGACCTCCAGACTTCTAGGCCTCTAGGCCTCCAGACCTCTAGACCTCCAGGCCTCTAGACCTCCAGACCTCCAGACTTCTAGGCCTCTAGACCTCCAGACTTCTAGACTTCTAGAACTCCAGACTTCTAGACCTCCAGACCTCTAGACCTCCAGACTTCTAGGCCTCTAGATCTCCAGACCTCTAGACCTCCAGGCCTCCAGACTTCTAGGCCTCCAGACCTCCAGACTTCTAGGCCTCTAGACCTCCAGACCTCTAGATCTCCAGACCTCTAGACTTCTAGATCTCCAGGCCTCTCGACCTCCAGACCTCCAGACCTCCAGGCCTCTCGACCTCTAGATCTCCAGACCTCCAGAGGCTCCTCTAGACATCCAGACCTTCAGACCTCTAGACCTCCAGGCCTCTAGACCTCCAGACCTCTAGGCCTCTAGACCTCCAGAGGCTCCTCTAGACATCCAGACCTTCAGATCTCTAGACCTCTAGGCCTCCAGACTTTTCAGACCTCTAGGCCTCCAGACCTCCAGACCTTCAGGCCTCTAGACCTCCAGGCCTCTCGACCTCCGGGCCTCCAGACCTCCAGGCCTCCAGGCCTCTAGACCTCTCGACCTCCAGACCTCTAGGCCTCTAGATCTCTAGGCCTCTAGATCTCCAGGCCTCTAGACCTCCAGACCTCCAGGCCTCCAGACCTCTAGACCTCCAGACTTCTAGGCCTCTAGACCTCCAAACCTCTAGACCTCTAGACCTCCAGACTTCTAGGCCTCTAGATCTCCAGGCCTCCAAACCTCTAGACCTCCAGACTTCTAGGCCTCTAGATCTCCAGACCTCTAGGCCTCTAGACCTCCAGGTGCCTCCCTGAACCCAACTGGCTGTGTTTCTGTTCAGTGACGCAACGCCGAGGCTTTTGGTTTGGGACTTGAAATTAAAATGTTAAGTGAAGCAGTCATACAACCCAAACACGTGTAGCAGGTATTCAAATGTGATCCCAATGGTACGTGAGCGGAGGAAGGGGCTTACCGTGCATTAACTGGTCTTCACCGGCTGCTCTTTAGCCTCCACACTGTCGTCCATGTCTTCCTTCTCCTCCACGTCTGCTTCCTCCTGGTCCACGCCGAGGATCACACTCTGACGAACGCTCACGGAGATCACCAGCGCCTGGACGACGCCGTAGACCAGGGCGAACTGAGGGAGGTACTCCTGGGTCAACCAGAGCAGCCCCGCCATGCCAACGGTGGACACAAAGAACATGGCCATGCCGTGGAGCCACAGCCGCAGCGCGCCCTGGACCCCCAGCACCTCCAGGGCCAGCTTGGCGGGGGGGGACACCGTCCACAGGAAGCCCACCACGAGCAGATCAAACAGGTGGCGCAGGAGGTTGAAGCAGATCTCGTAGTGCTCCGGGAGGACGTCCACCGCCAGGCTGCGAGCGAAGACTCTGAAAGGAGAGGAGGACGGCGTGGGAGACGGAGGAGGCGTCCCGTAGTCAGAGAGCTCCCCGTCGGCATCACTGGCGCCCTGGCGGCTGCTCAGTCCACCGGCTTCCGGCTTTCTTGGCCACCAAAGATAAGAAGTTGGGAGATATTTATTCCACCACCTGGACGCCCGCTGCGGCTCCTGTTCCCCGGCGCGGAGGACTTCTCCCTCCGCGGGCTGGAGCTTCTCCTGCGCCTCCCAGAACTCCTCTGCTGGACTGACGGGGTCACTGGGCCGTCTCCACCCCCAGGAGCTCCACGAGCGGACCCAGGCCCACGCCCTGCCGGCCGCGGCGGTCATCCTGCCGGAGGAACGCGATGCTGAAACACTGGTTGGCGTGACGTCAGAGACACACCTCGGGATACACAGCCAGCGGAGGGAAGCGGCTACATGTCGACAGGTCTACAGCCGGAAGCTCAGCGACGCTCAGCAGGTAGTTCGAGCTGACCTCCGCTTCTCTTCAGATACGATTACGTCATCGACAAACTTGTTCAACTTTCCAGTCTCCAGAAACACGCTCGCCTTTACACCTGCAAATAAAACAGCGCGTACTTAGCAAGCCCTTCTTAGCACGTCGACAAGTTACCGGAAGTCACGTCCTCTGGGCAGCAAAGTAGAGACGAGCGACTCAAAGCAGTTTAACTCGTTGAGCCGATAACTCACTTCAGCGGCGCTAGCGCGAGCTGCTTTTATGCTAGCAATCTTGTTAGCATCAAAGAAGTTGCTCACCTGCCGGTGTCGACACCACGCGGAGGGTTCCGTTGTGGACCAGGTTCAGGCCGACCAGACCAGCTACCGCTAACTACAGAGCACCGGAACGCGTCACGAGGCGGAACACCGGCGCACTACCAGCAGCCTTCAAAATAAAACGGACCGCCCACGTGTAACTTGGCTTTGTGCTCAGCCGAGCCCTTTACGAGGAGGCACCGGCGAGGCGAGCCGGGGTGCGGCCTCAGCCATCGTTAGGACTAGCAACGTGGCCGGTCCGCCGGACCCACGACGGGTCCGTGACGTCACAGCAGACACACACTGACGGCTCATGGTGCCGCTACTGGTCGAGTTCACTTCCAGATGTTTCTGTGCAGTCAGAAGTTGCAATGCAACTTTAATGCCCCAGTAGACTAAAGGTCAAAGGCCTGTCCTCAACCTGCCAACACCAGGGATCCCACATTAAAAAGCAGCAAGTCATTCTTTCAAATATTTATTTGAAACTTCTTTAAATCCATTTAACAGTTTAGGAAAGATTTGGACAAAGACAAGTGACAGTTTGTTGTACGAGTAGGCAACGCTTCATCTCCTGAGGACATGGCGTCTCTTGTAGCAGCATGAGGGGACCTCCCATCTTCAGGGCCTCTGCATCCTGGCGTCCTCCTGGAGCTGCCGGTGGTTCCTGACACACACACATCAGTTAGTGTTGGCCTTCATCAGCGGCTCTACAGGAGCTCTGGCTGTCTTGAGTGTCTCAGTGCGCTGCGAGTAGACTTCAGTAAGAATCAGGTAGAACCAAACAACTGAATCATCATCGACCTCAAGACACAAGCTCACCGTTCATTAGGATGGCCTAACGAGGTGAAAGGCCACCAGGAGGACTTAGTTACCTGATAAATGCATCATCACTGGGTTGAACTTAACGGTCCCACCGGCTCCTTTCAGCGAGCTGCAAGACAAATATAAATCAATACGTCACATGGAAGAGGAAGACATGAGGGCCCACACTGCTGGACGCGTTAGCCCCTTTACTGACGTTACATGGTTTACAGTAAACGGAGTGAAACACACCAGAGGAGGTTATGTGGTCAGTGCACTGTGAAATAACTTCATGGTTAATCAGAGACTCTAGTCTAGTGAATCATCATTCCACAAAGAGGAGGACAGAGGCGCTGTGCTCCAGACTTACCTAGAGCATCTCCATCCAGGCAACGCTTCATCTCCTGAGGACATGGCGTCTCTTGTAGCAGCATGAGGGGACCTCCCATCTTCAGGGCCTCTGCATCCTGGCGTCCTCCTGGAGCTGCCGGTGGTTCCTGACACACACACATCAGTTAGTGTTGGCCTTCATCAGCGGCTCTACAGGAGCTCTGGCTGTCTTGAGTGTCTCAGTGCGCTGCGAGTAGACTTCAGTAAGAATCAGGTAGAACCAAACAACTGAATCATCATCGACCTCAAGACACAAGCTCACCGTTCATTAGGATAGTTACCTGATAAATGCATCATCACTGGGTTGAACTTAACGGTCCCACCGGCTCCTTTCAGCGAGCTGCAAGACAAATATAAATCAATACGTCACATGGAAGAGGAAGACATGAGGGCCCACACTGCTGGACGCGTTAGCCCCTTTACTGACGTTACATGGTTTACAGTAAACGGGGTGAAACACACCAGAGGAGGTTATGTGGTCAGTGCACTGTGAAATAACTTCATGGTTAATCAGAGACTCTAGTCTAGTGAATCATCATTCCACAAAGAGGAGGACAGAGGCGCTGTGCTCCAGACTTACCTAGAGCATCTCCATCCAGGCAACGCTTCATCTCCTGAGGACATGGCGTCTCTTGTAGCAGCATGAGGGGACCTCCCATCTTCAGGGCCTCTGCATCCTGGCGTCCTCCTGGAGCTGCCGGTGGTTCCTGACACACACACATCAGTTAGTGTTGGCCTTCATCAGCGGCTCTACAGGAGCTCTGGCTGTCTTGAGTGTCTCAGTGCGCTGCGAGTAGACTTCAGTAAGAATCAGGTAGAACCAAACAACTGAATCATCATCGACCTCAAGACACAAGCTCACCGTTCATTAGGATGGCCTAACGAGGTCAAAGGCCACCAGGAGGACTTAGTTACCTGATAAATGCATCATCACTGGGTTGAACTTAACGGTCCCACCGGCTCCTTTCAGCGAGCTGCAAGACAAATATAAATCAATACGTCACATGGAAGAGGAAGACATGAGGGCCCACACTGCTGGACGCGTTAGCCCCTTTACTGACCTTACATGGTTTACAGTAAACGGAGTGAAACACACCAGAGGAGGTTATGTGGTCAGTGCACTGTGAAATAACTTCATGGTTAATCAGAGACTCTAGTCTAGTGAATCATCATTCCACAAAGAGGAGGACAGAGGCGCTGTGCTCCAGACTTACCTAGAGCATCTCCATCCAGTCCCACGAGTCATACACCTGGTGGGGACACAGCAGCATCACAACTCGTTCTCATGGTCAGTTCATATTGCGAACAGTAATACGCATGCTCAGTGCACTGTGAAAGAGCTTCATGGTTAATCAGAGACTCTAGTCTAGTGAATCATCACAGAAGCATATTGGCCACAAGGCGTTCAGTGTCATCCGGGCCCTCACCTCACTGAAGAGTCCTGCGACACCCAGCAGTCAGGAGAGCCAGCTGGGGTCCTTCAGGAGCCTGAAACACAGCAGTCATGGAGATGAGCTTTATTTTCTCAACATATTTAACGCGCGACTTTTCTATATATTTATATCTGCATTACACGGTTCTATGCCGTTATTTTAAATATACTGTAGCCTCTTATAACATACGGTTAGTAACTCACTAAATCATGAATCCGTCAAGGTAACAGTCAAATATCCACTGACTCACTGTACTCATGCAACTGGGGTTCCTCGGGTGGCTTATAGCGAACGAAGGTTAGCAGGTTAGCACGTGGTCTTCTCGCGATGCCACCGCGTGGTCTTCTTGCGATGCCACGTGCTCCGCGTGGGAGAAGCGCAGCACGCGCTGCTTTCTCTCCTTTCTGCAGGGTCACTAGTCAGAAGCCTCCGGAGCCCGTTAGCAGGAGACTCACCGGGCCCCACATAACTCTCCATCGTTTCTTTAAAGTCTTGAAATGTGAGCGCGCACGGTGACTGCGGCCACAACCCACAGCGTCGCGCGCAGGCAGAGAAAGGCTGAACCAACGGCCGGCCAGCGTTTATATACACGGGTCCTTCAGCGCGCCGCGTGCCCTCAATAATGCCTGTTTGTGCAAATTATACAACTGTACAAATACCATGGATTAAATGTACATTTCAAGAAACTAGAGAGTACAAGTTTAAGACAAAATTACTTATAATATATCCTGACTATGCACATAAGTTTTTTTAAAGTAATACTTTTAGGGTATTTATGACGTAGTAAACTCATGTCTCATCTGAAGTCTTAAGACGTTCATATAAGTGAATTTCTCATAAATTTGAGGACAATTTCATATGAATAGGTAGAAAGGGTCGATATGGAATAGATGTAACGTTAACAGAGCTGCTACAACAACTTATGCTATCTGTCTTTGGTTATTAATCAAAGATGTATTGTGGAATTGTAAATAGTTGAGCAGAGAACCTATTTAAAAAGGTACTCAAGCTCGATGCTTAGTATTGGCTAGTTTAATACGTGTAGCTTATTGCAGTGACTGAACTACAAGTAGCACCCATCGCTCCGCCTCGGGGATGCCAGGTTCTCTTCAGCTGGACTGGGGGTTTTACAACTTGCACCTGGCAACACACAGAAGCCACGCCCACTGCGCCGTCGTCACACTGAGGTCAGGTCGACGGAGCGAAGATGGCGGCCGCCTACGAGAGATATAATTTGTAAGTACATATAATATAGTTAATCGTTTTTAAATCTTTCTTTTTGTAAGTCTGATGAAAGACCAACGAGAGGGAAGCAGGCGCTGGGTAGCGGCTCGTCCGCCGGGTCCGGTCCGGTGGAGCGGGTCGGGGCAGGACGGAGTTTCTCTCCACTTTGACGCACGTCGGCCTGTCTGCGGGTAGAGCGACACACACCGACACACACGCCGACACACACGCCGGCGTGCGGGATGAACTGGTTTGTGAATGAACTGGTCTTGGTAGCGTGCATGAGGCAGATGTGCCGTAGGAGTGGCCTCGAGTTGCCTCTCAGGACCCGTCTGACTAACTAGGAAATGCACATTTCCATCGCTTAGCCTCTCTGTCACGTTCTTTTGATGTAACGCTAATGTTTTAAAGACTAAACACGGATGACTTTGCTGTAAAATGTGAAACCTGTTCGGGAGGCTGTAGTTGAGACGCCGAGGACACGGAGCGAGGACAAAGTAGGTGACTCTGCTGGTGCCTGTTCAATATACGACTAACTTCAATAAGTACTTGACAGAATGCTCTTGTTGTCAGTGATATTTATGTTATACGTCGTTATCTGACGTCAAGTCGATGTGAGACCAGTTTACTCTTCATACAGTGTGTCATGAAGCATGTAGCCCGTTGTTTACACCCAGCTCGCCCACCGCTGTCAGCTGGGAAACTGTGATCGACTCAGATTAAGTTGTGATACCACAACAAGACTTTGTGCTGTCTTCACATCTCTTATGTTTTATATTCGAGACTACGGATCCTCGTAACTATACTCTACCCTGTGCAGCACTCACTGTCCAGATTAAACATGACTGTTACCTGTTGTTTTGTTACGATAAGGACACACATAACTACACACAGGAGTGAGCGTGTCTTTTGACACATGACGGGGGAGCAGCTTGCTCCAGCCTTCATTTAGGATTTCGACGGCATTAACGAAACGTTGTCCACCTTCATGACTAACATATCACTTGTTTACTGGTGATAAAAAAATATCTAAACCGACAATACAAAAATAATATAAACACGGATTTCTCAAAGAATCGAACAGCCGACTTGTGCACCTGCTGTTCTGTTCGTTGCTTGAGGTATTTCACCCGATTACCCGCTTTACATTACAATGTACTTTACAATAACAAAAACTGACTTTGAGCAAATTAAGTAAGTAATATAGTAACTTTGGAAGACATTAATATTTATATAATATATTCTAACACCGACTGCCTTTTCTTCTAACATCATAGATCCATCTAACTCAAATACGTGATTGCATAGGCAACAGCCGCTTTGTGCATTAAAGTTGATGCGACAATAGGAAACGCAGTTACTGATTATCACTATGAGTGATTTATCTATTCATCTAAAACTTAAACTGACTGTAATCAACCCATATTCCTCTATAGCTCAATGGTAGTTGGGATGCAAGTTAGGAGGCCCTGTGGTCGCAGATGATCACAGGTTCGATTCTTGGCGTTAATCTTAATCCATTTTTTAATTTTTTGTATCGCCAGTGAACAAGTGATATGTTCGTCATGAAGGTGGAAAACGTTTCGTTAATGCCGTCGAAATCCTAAATGAAGGCTGGAGCAAGCTGCTCCCCCGTCATGTGTCAAAAGACACGCTCACTCCTGTGTGTAGTTATGTGTGTCCTTATCGTAACAAAACAACAAGTAACAGTCATGTTTAATCTGGACAGTGAGCGCTGCACAGGGTAGAGTATAGTTACGAGGATATATGTGGATCCGTAGTCTCGAATATAAAACATAAGAGATGTGAAGACAGCACAAAGTCTTGTTGTGGTATCACAACTTAATCTGAGTCGATCACAGTTTCCCAGCTGACAGCGGTGGGCGAGCTGGGTGTAAACAACGGGCTACATGCTTCATGACACACTGTATGAAGAGTAAACTGGTCTCACATCGACTTGACGTCAGATAACGACGTATAACATAAATATCAGACTGACAACAAGAGCATTCTGTCAAGTACTTATTGAAGTTAGTCGTATATTGAACAGGCACCAGCAGAGTCACCTACTTTGTCCTCGCTCCGTGTCCTCGGCGTCTCAACTACAGCCTCCCGAACAGGTTTCACATTTTACAGCAAAGTCATCCGTGTTTAGTCTTTCAAACATTAGCGTTACATAAAGAGAACGTGACAGAGAGGCTAAGCGATGGAAATGTGCATTTCCTAGTTAGTCGAGACGGGTCCTGAGAGGCAACTCGAGGCCACTCCTACGGCACATCTGCCTCATGCACGCTACCAAGACCAGTTCATTCAAAAACCAGTTCATACCGCACGCCGGCGCACACACCGACACACACGCCGACACACACACGCCGACACACACGCCGACACACACGCCGGCACACACGCCGACACACACGCCGACACACGCCGGCACACACCGGCACACACGCCGACACACACGCCGGCACACGCCGGCACACACGCCGGCACACACGCCGGCACACACCGGCACACACGCCGGCACACACGCCGGCACACGCTGCACACACGGCTGCGCACACACGCACGGCACACACACAGTGTTACACACTGGCCAGACCTACTGGTTTCCCTCACACGCGTGCGTTGTGTTCTCTTCACATCTGCAGCGGGGCTCTGTCTCGCTCACCAGATTCGTCACACATTCACAAACATATTGCTGGAGATCTTCAAGCCACCGTTCATATCCATTTGGGCGATTACGTTTGTATAAGTGAGCAGTGCATCACAGCCACGTAGGAATAAATACATTTTAGAAAAAATAAAAAGATCGCCCCACCTGGTTTCGATCTCTGTCACGCAAAATGAGTCTGCACTCAAACCCGCGCAGTCTGTGCGCTGCGCCACCAGATATTAGTTTCAACTCAAGTAATTTATATATTCAACCATTACGTCACATCTTTTGTTTCATGGGAACAGTTTGGCGGAGGGGATCTGAAACAACTGGTTACCTTGATCGGATATTTACACTTTGAAACATGTTTAGCGATGCTTGTTCGCAACGCAACAGCCACACAATACCGACAACAACTAATTGACTTTCGTGACGAGTATATAATGACGATGGTACTGTGAACAGAGATTAGAAACATTGCGAACACTGAACAACAGGAAGAATGGAATACTTGTAATGTTCCATCTACAAAACAATGTAGAACATATTGCTGGAGCTCTTGAAACCACATGTCACATATATTTACGATTGTACAAGTGAGCACTACACATCACACATGAAGAAACACATATTTTTATTAAAAGATCGCATCATGATACAAAAATAATATTGATAAACTGTATTGACATAATACAAGAGTTTAGAAAATGCTGCACAGCTGTCACATCTTGCAATCACAATTCCAATCAAGCAAGGACATAATTAGCAACATCTGTATAAAAGGAAACTGTGTCAGACAAACAAACGGAAGGGAAAAAAGACAAGAAGCTTCGATGGATCCACTTATGGTGCAAGAATTGCTTCAGTTCAAGCTAACAAATGCATTCCCTTCACATTTCCAAAAAAATGATGTCTGAATATTATTTATAAAAGCATCACAAAACATGTTTGGAAGTATTTGAATATCCGCCCAAGGTAACCAATTGTTTCAGGTTGCCTCGATCAAACTGTTCCCATGACGCATACGAGTTGTGACGTAATGGATGAATATCAAAATTACTTGGCTTGCAGTTAATATCTAGTGGCGTAGTGCATAGACTGCTCGGCTTTAGAGTCGCCACATTTTGCTTGAAGGAGATCGAAACCAGGTCGTTGTGATCTTTTAATAAAAATATGTGTTTCTTCATGTGTGATGTGTAGTGCTCACTTGTACAATCGTAAATAGATGTGACATGTGGCTTCAAGAGCTCCAGCAATATGTTCTACATTGTTCTGTAGATGGAACATTACGAGTATTCCATTCTTCCTGTTGTTCAGTGTTCGCAATGTTTCTAATCTCTGTTCACAGTACCATCGTCATTATATACTCGTCACGAAAGTCAATTAGTTGTTGTCGGTATTGTGTGGCTGTTGCGTTGCGAACAAGCATCGCTAAACATGTTTCAAAGTGTAAATATCCGAACAAGGTAACCAGTTGTTTCAGATCAACCTCCGCCAAACTGTTCCAATGAAACAAAAGATGTGACGTAATGGTTGAATATATAAATTACTTCAGTTGAAACTAATATCTGGTGGCGCAGCGCACAGACTGCGCGGGTTTGAGTGCAGTCTCATTTTGCGTGACAGAGATCGAAATCAGGTCGGGTGATCTTTTTTTTGTAAATTTTTTTATTTTTTAAATGTATTTCTTCATACGTGGCTGTAATGCACTGCTCACTTATACAATCGTAATCGCCGAAATGGATATGAACGGAGGCTTGAAGATCTCCAGCAATATGTTTGTGAATGTGTGACGAATCTGGTGAGCGAGACAGAGCCCCGCTGCAGATGTGAAGAGAACACAACACACGCACTCGTAGGGAAACCAGTAGGTTTGAAAACCAGTAGGGGTGTAACACCGGCACACACACACGCCGGCACACGCCGGCACACACGCCGACACACACCTGCTCTCCTCCCCGCGGTCCCCCGCTGAGCGTGTCGCTCCGCGTAAATCACAATATGTTAACATTTCAATTCAGGAGTGTCAACGTGACGGTCTTTATCCTCTCACGTGACTGTCAGCTGTAAGAGCTCTCTTACCCCCCCCCCCCCTCTCTTAACCTCCCCCCTCTCTCTCGCTCTCTCTTAACCAGTGGCGGCTGGTGAATATTTTGGGGGGGGGCGCAGTTTAAATATCACTCAACAATGAGAAGAAAAGAGGTTTTGAGTAGAATATTGTAAAAAACAAAGCTTGATTTCAAGAACACAGCGTGCTCAACACGGTCCAATTACAACTATCAACACACTGTGACTTTGGGCATGAGAGGTTCAGAGCAGCTTTAAGGAACATTGGGTTGGGTTTCAGAGGTTTGCAAAATAAAAGAGTTTCACCCTCACATGAAAGAGGTTCAGAGCAGAATAGAGTCAGAAAGAGATCACATGTTACATTGGGTGACAGAGTCGACCCACTACTGTAAAGAAAAGTAGCCCTCCTCTCTTTAAAGTGGTCAAACTTCTCCATAACTCTCTGGTTAAAGTCAATCATGTCTGTAACCAGCCTCCATTATTCTGGAGGGATTGTGTCTGTTTTTCAGAACTTCTTCGTTGTGTTTCGATGCCAGTTCGGTCTGCAAACAGGGTTAGCTTCATGCTGTTAGCTAGTTAGCTCCATGCTCTTAGCTCGATAACTGCGGCAAGATTGGTGCTTTACACTTGTCTGAAGCTCTGTAGATCCCTCACCCCGTTGTAGTCCAGAGAGTTTCAGTCCCAGGACTTTGGAACGACAGACAGGGGAAACTAAAAAACAAATTACTCATGGAGCATCCAGCTAACCAGCTCCGGTTAGCATATAGGCTTGAGGAGAACCTCCGGGTGTACGTCCTCCCGCGGTCAGAGCTTTGCTGCAGAATTTTTAAATCCGGATGTTCGGGTCCCAACTCTTTCAGCCTCTTCTTGTCAATATCTGACCGTCGATTGAAAGGTGTTTGGTGTAGAGATACCACAGAGTTTTCAGTCGCCGACGCCATACTAACATAAAGCTTCTGCGAGCTATGTTGCTCGCGTACCTCCGTGGAGCTCCGTGGTTGCCAGGTCTGTGTGACACAACCAGCCCAATGGCCAATAAAACCAGCCCAAAAACCAGCCCAATATCAGAACTCAAAATATGCCCGTGCCAAACCATATACACTGCTTTTAAAGTCCAACAGCATTGCTATCATTGCCAAATGTATTGTAATATCTACAAAGTAACAACATACGTTTAGTATGCCAGCATTAAAAGCAGTTTTCCCGAAACAGTTATTTCACCTAGGTCCTAAAATGGCCTTGTGTAATTAGATGTAGTATATTATCATAAATAAAATGTGTGGACGTGCTGATCTGGAGTCAGTTTGGTAGGATTTGGGTATGAATACATTATTTCATTTAAAATATGGATTTATATTTAAAGATATTCATGTAATTTGCATGCAAAATAAGTCTACCCGAACCAACGGACAAAAAATTCAACCCGCGGCAACACTTCAAAAGTAGCCCGATTCCGCGGGGAAACCGCGGACCTGGCAACACTGGTCTATGGGCTGAGGGAACATACGGGTCTCTGATCTGCCGAATAGTCCACGTGACGTGACCAGTGGCCATGGCGCACATTTTTGTGACCCAAGATTCACGTTTCATCCGCCAATGAGAAGCCGTCCTTGCCGAAACGACTGAAATGTTTTCTCGATGCCGTACACACACATTGGGCCGTTGTCCGGAAAAAGGGGAGGGGCTTCTCTCCGTGATAATGGCGATATATTATATTTTTTCACATTAACTTAAGTGGTTGTTGACAGGCTGACGGTCTCCCACACACATTTAGCGCGTCAACACGGTATATTTACTATTTAAATGATTTGGCATATAATGTTTTTTGACAGGATTTTTTTTTTTTTTCATCTCAAAATTTTAAGAGGGGCGGCGCCCTAGCGCCCTCTATGGACGAACCGCCACTGCTCTTAACGCCCCCATCTCTCTCTCTCTCTCTTAACCTCCCCTCTCTTTCTCTTAACCCCCCCCCCTTCAAACCATAAGTCTGGCCCTAGCCTGCACGTGCTGTCACACCTGAGTCACGTGACGTGGTGAGGATCATTCTAACCACTGTGTTCCGATAAAGGGGCGTGTCTAGGGTACATTCTAACCACTGTGTTCCGATAAAGGGGTGTGTCTAGGGTACATTCTAACCACTGTTCCGATAAAGGGGCGTGTCTACGGGTACATTCTAACCACTGTGTTCTGATAAAGGGGCGTGTCTAGGGTACATTCTAACCACTGTGTTCCGATAAAGGGGCGTGTCTACGGGTACATTCTAACCACTGTGTTCTGATAAAGGGGCGTGTCTAGGGTACATTTGAACCAATGTGTTCCGATAAAGGGGCGTGTCTACGGGTACATTCTAACCACTGTTCTGATAAAGGGGCGTGTCTAGGGTACATTCGAACCACTGTGTTCCGATAAAGGGGCGTGTCCTTCTAGGCTACATTCCTTACCCTGTCCTGAGATGAAGGAGCCTCTGTCGTGTTGCCGTGGTTACCTCCAGGCTCAAGCCCTCATCCTCGGCTTCAGTGGCCTCTCACCAGGTGTCCAGTGTAACACTGAGCGCCGGTCCCACTCCGCTGGGCGTGGCCCTGAACAGTGTGTGTGTGCAGCGCAGGAGGAGGCCCACAATGGGGTGACTGTGTGGTTGCGTCACATTCCTCTGCGGTGCCAGCGGCCTCTGCTCATGTGAAGCTGCATCTGATAACTTTACTGGAAGCAACTCGTCGTCCTATTGGCTCAAACATCACCTCATCCTGACGTAATCGGCCTGCTTCTAGTCGCCTGATGGCATGTGCAAGACTCCACTGCACTGAAAGACACCAAGAGACGGTGTGTTTATACTTTATTGGAAATGTATGTGCGCACATACATGGAGTTTGACTCCGATTACACGTACATGCATGTCGTATATAAAAAGACAAAGACAAGAGAGTAGCAACATTAACATTTTAACAAGTATCTGCAATATTCAATTCAGTTTGTTTGTAGAGCCCATTTTCACAAATTAGAAATGTGTCTCAGAGGGCTTTACAATCTGTATATAGACATGCCTGACCTTTGACCTCATATCGGATCAGGAACAACTCCAAAATAACCCTCCATACCTCCACCACCCAGACCTCCACTATCCAGACCTCCACCACCCAGACCTCCACCATCCAGACCTCCAGCACCCAGACCTCCAGCACCCAGACCTCCACCATCTAGACCTCCACCATCCAGACCTCCACCATCCAGACCTCCACCATCCAGACCTCCACCATCTAGACCTCCACCATCTAGACCTCCACCACCCAGACCTCCACCATCCAGACCTCCACCATCCAGACCTCCACCATCCAGATCTCCACCATCCAGACCTCCACCACCCAGACCTCCACCATCTAGACCTCCACCACCCAGACCTCCACCATCCATCAGGCAGATGGAGGTAGAGAGGAGGAGTGGGCGGAGTCTCAGCAGGCTGGATGTGGATGTTCCCAGCCTCACCTGCTGCTTCCTGTCTGTCAGGAAGTCAGTCACCCTGACAGGTGGAGGCTGCCTCGCTGAGCGCTGGAGCTCCTCCGGGATGACAGTGCTGACCGCCGAGCTGAAGTCCACCAGCAGGACCCTGCATGTGTCCCTGGGGAGTCGGGGTGGTGCAGTCCCATGCTGACTGCTCCACCCGTGACCTGTTGCTCCAGCAGGGCCCGTCATGGCCTCCAGCCGCCCACAGGGCTTCACATCAGAGCTGCAGCAGGAGACGTGCGGGGGGGCGGGGGGGTCTCACATCGCGATGCTGCTGAACTGACCACACGCTCACGCTGGTACTTCATCCTGGATGAACACATCCACTTCTTGTCCACCAGGCACACGACCCCGGAGAAGTTCTTCATCGAGGCCTGTGATGAGGGGGCCGACGCCGTGCTGGCCATCGACAGGGTCTCCAGTGAAATGACCCTCACAGGTAGCAGCTCCCCGAGAGGCTCCTCCCACCACGAACCCTCATCCTACATGTCAGTGCTCATGGACCCGTGGTCAGTGCTCATGGACCCGTGGTCAGTGCTCATGGACCAGTGGTCAGTGCTCATGGACCCGTGGTTAGTGCTCATGTCCCAGTGGTCAGTGCTCATGTCCCAGTGGTCAGTGCTCATGGACCAGTGGTCAGTGCTCATGTCCCAATGGTCAGTGCTCATGGATCAGTGGTCAGTGCTCATGTCCCAGTGGTCAGTGCTCATGGACCCGTGGTCAGTGCTCATGGACCCGTGGTCAGTGCTCATGGACCAGTGGTCAGTGCTCATGGACCCGTGGTTAGTGCTCATGTCCCAGTGGTCAGTGCTCATGGACCAGTGGTCAGTGCTCATGGACCAGTGGTCAGTGCTCATGTCCCAATGGTCAGTGCTCATGGACCAGTGGTCAGTGCTCATGTCCCAGTGGTCAGTGCTCATGTCCCAGTGGTCAGTGCTCATGGACCAGTGGTCAGTGCTCATGTCCCAGTGGTCAGTGCTCATGGACCAGTGGTCAGTGCTCATGGACCAGTGGTCAGTGCTCATGGACCCGTGGTCAGTGCTCATGTCCCAGTGGTCAGTGCTCATGTCCCCGTGGTCAGTGCTCCTGTCCCCGTGGTCAGTGCTCATGGACCAGTGGTCAGTGCTCATGGACCAGTGGTCAGTGCTCATGTCCCCGTGGTCAGTGCTCATGGACCAGTGCTCATGTCCCAGTGGTCAGTGCTCATGGACCCGTGGTCAGTGCTCATGGACCCGTGGTCAGTGCTCATGGACCAGTGGTCAGTGCTCATGGACCCGTGGTTAGTGCTCATGTCCCAGTGGTCAGTGCTCATGTCCCAGTGCTCATGGACCAGTGGTCAGTGCTCATGTCTCAGTGCTCATGTCCCAGTGGTCAGTGCTCATGTCCCAGTGGTCAGTGCTCATGGACCAGTGGTCAGTGCTCATGTCCAAGTGGTCAGTGCTCATGTCCCCGTGGTCAGTGCTCATGTCCCAGTGGTCAGTGCTCATGTCCCAGTGGTCAGTGCTCATGTCCAAGTGGTCAGTGCTCATGGACCAGTGGTCAGTGCTCATGTCCAAGTGGTCAGTGCTCATGGACCCGTGGTCAGTGCTCATGTCCCAGTGGTCAGTGCTCATGGACCAGTGGTCAGTGCTCATGGACCAGTGGTCAGTGCTCATGTCCCAGTGGTCAGTGTTCATGTCCCAGTCGTCAGTGCTCATGGACCAGTGGTCAGTGCTCATGGACCCGTGGTCAGTGCTCATGGACCAGTGGTCAGTGCTCATGTCCCCGTGGTCAGTGCTCATGGACCAGTGGTCAGTGCTCATGGACCAGTGGTCAGTGCTCATGTCCCAGTGGTCAGTGCTCATGTCCAAGTGGTCAGTGCTCATGTCCCTGTGGTCAGTGCTCATGTCCCCGTGGTCAGTGCTCATGGACCAGTGGTCAGTGCTCATGTCCCAGTGGTCAGTGCTCATGTCCCTGTGGTCAGTGCTCATGTCCCCGTGGTCAGTGCTCATGGACCCGTGGTCAGTGCTCATGGACCAGTGGTCAGTGCTCATGTCCCCGTGGTCAGTGCTCATGGACCAGTGGTCAGTGCTCATGGACCAGTAGTCAGTGCTCATGTCCCAGTGGTCAGTGCTCATGTCCAAGTGGTCAGTGCTCATGTCCCTGTGGTCAGTGCTCATGTCCCCGTGGTCAGTGCTCATGTCCCCGTGGTCAGTGCTCATGTCCCCGTGGTCAGTGCTCATGTCCCCGTGGTCAGTGCTCATGGACCAGTGGTCAGTGCTTATGTCCCAGTGGTCAGTGCTCATGGACCCGTGGTCAGTGCTCATGTCCCAGTGGTCAGTGCTCATGTCCAAGTGGTCAGTGCTCATGTCCCCGTGGTCAGTGCTCATGTCCCAGTGGTCAGTGCTCATGGACCCGTGGTCAGTGCCCATGTCCCTGTGGTCAGTGCTCATGGACCCGTGGTCAGTGCTCATGTCCCAGTGGTCAGTGCTCATGTCCAAGTGGTCAGTGCTCATGTCCCCGTGGTCAGTGCTCATGTCCCAGTGGTCAGTGCTCATGGACCCGTGGTCAGTGCCCATGTCCCAGTGGTCAGTGCTCATGGACCCGTGGTCAGTGCTCATGGATCAGTGGTCAGTGCTCATGTCCCAGTGGTCAGTGCTCATGGACCCGTGGTCAGTGCTCATGGATCCGTGGTCAGTGCTCATGGACCAGTGGTCAGTGCTCATGTCCCAGTGGTCAGTGCTCATGGACCCGTGGTCAGTGCTCATGGACCAGTGGTCAGTGCTCATGTCCCAGTGGTCAGTGCTCATGGACCCGTGGTCAGTGCCCATGTCCCCGTGGTCAGTGCTCATGGATCCGTGGTCAGTGCTCATGTCCCAGTGGTCAGTGCCCATGGACCCGTGGTCAGTGCCCATGGACCCGTGGTCAGTGCTCATGTCCCAGTGGTCAGTGCTCATGGACCCGTGTCGACATGTCCTCCTCCAGGCCTCTCAGAGCCGTGTTGGTCTGATGGACGATGACGCCTCTGGATGGAGTTGATCCCATCAACACCAAACCTCGAGGGACATCTTTTACTTTGAGATGTTTCTCAGTCATTGTGTCGGTTTATGCATATGACATATTTTGTCAAGGATTTAAAATTCATCAGCTCCTATAATACGTCCTAGTATAAAATCATGTTCTATGATGTCATCGTATGCTCCTGGCTTTAATAATGCCTTATTCAGCTAACACAAAAAAAACTGAGTAAACAACAGCACAAATATCATCAAAATACAGTGAGGGAACACAGAGGTGGATGGTAAATACATGAAGCTCAACTACAAGCCACAGTAAAAAGATAAAGTATAATAAATAAAGCTCAGTAAAAAGGTAAAGTATAATAAATAAAGCTCAATAAAAAGGTAAAGTATAATAAATAAAGCTCAATAAAAAGGGAAAGTATAATAAATAAAGCTCAGTAAAAAGGGAAAATATAATAAATAAATCTCAATAAAAAGATAAAGTATAATAAATAAAGCTCAGTAAAAAGGTAAAGTATAATAAATAAAGCTCAATAAAAAGGTAAAGTATAATAAATAAAGCTCAATAAAAAGGGAAAGTATAATAAATAAAGGGAAAGTATAATAAATAAAGCTCAGTAAAAAGGTAAAGTATAATAAATAAAGCTCAATAAAAAGGTAAAGTATAATAAATAAAGGGAAAGTATAATAAATAAATCTCAATAAAAAGGGAAAGTATAATAAATAAAGCTCAGTAAAAAGGGAAAGTATAATAAATAAATCTCAATAAAAAGATAAAGTATAATAAATAAAGCTCAGTAAAAAGGTAAAGTATAATAAATAAAGGGAAAGTATAATAAATAAAGCTCAATAAAAAGGGAAAGTATAATAAATAAAGGGAAAATATAATAAATAAAGCTCAGTAAAAAGGTAAAGTATAATAAATAAAGCTCAGTAAAAAGGTAAAGTATAATAAATAAAGCTCAATAAAAAGGGAAAGTATAATAAATAAAGAATCCAGCTTGAATCTAAAGTTCTTTCTCCCCGTGCTCCAGGTAAGAAGGACGTGCCCCCCTCAGCAGTCACCAGACCCATATGTGGCCTCATGGGGACCGTCCGCCTGGTGGCCGGTAGGTGGAGCTGCAGCACTGGTGAGCTGTCTGTGAGCCTGCAGTACCCCACTGTGACCACTTCCTCCTCACAGGCATGTACCTGATCGTCATCACCAGGAAGAGGAACGTGGGCAGCCTACTGGGCCACGCCGTGTGGAAGGCGGTGGACTTTGACGTGATCTCGTACCAGAAGACGGTGCTGCACCTCTCAGAGATCCAGGTCAGCACCTCTCCTCTCAAGACCACAACACCAGCTGCACATGCAACCGTTCAAACAGAAGCCTCGGCTCAGAGGTCCCAGGAGAAACACGCCATGTACTTGATGATGGGTTTAGTGATGTGCTGCTGAGAGAGTTGGAACATATCCAATGCTCTGTCTGTGGAGCCTCAGCCCCTCTGGTTGGGCCTGTTGGAAGTCTCTCCTGTGACGGACACATCGGGGATGACATCACTGAGCTGGTTGGCTCATGCTCTTCGTACATGGTATCCGGCCTTTCCTCTCCTCTGAGGACACTGAGCGGTCCTCTGTGGAGGTGCTGCTCAGCCTCTCGCATGAGGAGCTCCAGCTGAGCCGTGACGTTGTGGACCAGCTCCATGGCCTGAGTGCTGTTGGCCTCTCACCAGTCCCTCTTGACTCCTCGTTTCTCCTTTCTGTGGAGCTCTTCTGGCTTCATTCCTCTCACTCTGGCTCTTTCACACTGATTTATATCAGCTTGGATATGAAAAGTATGGATTATTAGGGTCCGAGCGACAGACGAAGTCTGTCCGAGAGGACCCTATTGAAATTGTTAGGGTTCTTATTATTCCGCTTTTTATTTTTCTTCTTTGACCGCATATTGGGGGTACGCATCATATCCCAAAACTCACCAAATTTGGCAAGCTTGTCAAGATTGGTGAAACTAGACGTTGGACACAGACTTCGAAATTCGGCTTTAAAAAATTGCTCTCTAGCGCCACCTCAAAGTTTGACCGGCGACGCCCCTCACCTGCTCTACAAAAAAGCCTTTCAGGACCCTAAGCTCCGCCTACTTAAATTTTCCGCCATTTTGAATTTTGTGAAAAACACATCAGATGCGTTAGCTCCAACATGTGGCGTCCAATTCATACCAAACCTATTGGAGATAATGATTATGGAAGCTATATCATCTAACCTATGTCATCCTTTTTCAAATATATCATTGTGGTAAGCATCTATGGCCCAACGAACATTTTAGGGGCGTGTCTTGTTTTGTAATGCTCATAACTTCAACACTATTGGGGGGGAAAAAAATAACAGACTTTCAGGATATGTGCAGAATGCATCCTGAAACATACACAGCCAATTTCATGCAATTTGAACCGTAGGGGGTGCTACAATAATTCACCAAAGTTGGCCGTTTTTTTGGCGTTTTTTGCTTGATTTTGCCATTTTTTACTTCTATACATTTAAGGATTTCTCCCACAAAACACCAACAGAATCGGCTCAAAATTAGTTTGATAGAATCTCAAGACTCAAACAAAGAAGACTGAGAAAAAAAACGGACTTTTCATCGGTAGGAAATTGACGTTTTTTTACTGCCAAGAATTGTGTACTTTCTGTGATTTGTTTATGTTAAAAACTATTGCTTAAACTCATCCGATCCTTCCAATAAAAATCAGGCATGATGCCAGTCAAGGCCTGAACACATTCACACGAAGAAACAAGCACATTTCTTCCAGGAACACCTAGTGAACACCTATTGAAAAGCAGTGGCGGGCCTGGGGCCTGGGCCTTCAGTAAGGTCCTACACAGTCCCACCCGAATTAATCCACCTCTTATTACTATCATTATGATGCCATGGCTCTAGACCAGGGCTGCTCAATAAGTCGATCGCGACCTACCGGTCGATCGCGGCGTAGTATTGGTAGATCGCATGACACTAAAAAAAATTGGCCCACGCCCGTCATTTTCTCTATAGCACGTCTTTGTTCATTTATTAAACTAAACAGCCGTCTGATGTTGATCGTATCTACACAACAGCATGTCATTTCTCTCGGCTCTCCGTCTCGCGCGCTGCAGAATGCGCGCATCGGGACGGAGAAAAAGAAGAAAAAAAGTCCTCCTTACGATGTCTAACTTTTCTTGAAAAGTTTGTCTTGAGAAAGGCGTTAAAAGTATATGCTCGACCAAATCGACATCTTCTCCTCCTTCCGCCATTGTGGGTTGAAAAAACAGCTTTATAGTCCGCGAATTAATTCCTTTATCAAATTCAGTTTCCTAGTTCTGAGGTTCTGCATATACCTGCCCATAGGTCCCGCCTCTCAATATTGGTAATCCAATCAAAAGACGTGCACGCCCTCCGCCTGCTAGCTGCTCCTGTGCCGGTTCCGGGGCCTTCTAGAAGGCCTACAGGAGCCAAATCTAAAGCTGATTGGTTGACACAACATTGTCATTCCCATTCACTTGAAGCTACCAGCGCCCGCAATGTTGATTCTGAAGGCCTAAGGGCAGATTTTAGCCCCCTGGCAACACACGATGGCTGAATATGATTGGATAAAAGATCTAACATAAAGACCAGCCCTCCAAATCTCAACCTGGGGCTGGCAGCAGCGCAACCAAGAGGAACGCTATGAAATTAAGAGAATAACTCTTACTCTGGGAAATAATTGAATACATATTTATGGGAAAATATATTTAGAAAAAAATATATATTCTGATGATGTTTAGGCCAGCAGAGAAGGCCTTGCTGGCCCTGACGGCCCGCCACTGTTGAAAAGTAAAATAACCATAATTTATTCACTTTCACGATAATGTTACCCCCTACAGCTGATGCAATTACATCTAATCAGTGGTGCAGAGCAATAGGTGCTTGTCTAGTGACACAGAGACCTGTTTTTGATTCCAGGCTATGGCAAAAATAATGTTATCTGGGTTTTTTCTACACTTCACTTAGAGACATATGATGCATGGATATGTTCACAGACTCAAAGCGCCACCTAGTGGCTCAACTGGACTTCCTTCAGTCCGCCCCAAATTTGTTCTGCCCAAAATAATGTGAGCGTCTATGGCTGCCTGTAATCCAGTTAGTTCTATAGCTCACCATGATAAGTGTTGGACTGGACACTCGGAGATGTGTGATCAATTCCAAGACAAGGCAGCTTTTTTTCATCACTCTTTTTTTTTACATTGAATTTACATGACTTAGGCTGTGTCTACTACCGCGCACTTAACGAAGTACACTGCAATGCAGTACACTGCAATTCAGTGCACTGCATTGCAGTGTACTGCGTCGCTGATGAAGTGCTGTCTCAAATGGAACACTTAACCGTTCACCACTTGGCGGAAGTGACGGACGCAAATCTGTTCACGGCACCCGCGAAATTAAGCCGGGAGTGACGTATGCAAATCTGCTTGCGATACCCTAACCCTTAAAGTGACCAAATGAATGCACTTCTTGCCCTCTTGTTGCCCCTTGTTTACCTTTCTCCACCCCATGTGGAAACTGCGATACCTCCACAATCGCGGCAGGAGCCTCCGCCTTCTGGCTGAAGTCGAGATGGTATATGTAAATTAAATTGTGTGATTTTGCCTTACCTTCACAGCATAGCTTCATGTAATAGTTGCAATTAAATTCTCCTCGCTAGGTATGCTAAATTCTCAATTATCTTTGTCAGAAGTAGCCTTCTTCTTTGCAATCCACATACACACCATATGGAAATAAAACATGACAAATCTGTACATGTTTGTCCCTAGATTCCAATTAGTTTTAAGAATTATCCACTGAAATGATAGTCATCATCTGCTTGAATTCACACAGTAATAGGCCTACTTTGACTGACTGTACTTTTATACACATCTCTGTTGTAGTGAAGTTCACCCTGATACAGGAATCAATTAGCAATTGAACACACAGGCATATTAATTATTGTTACAATCATGCATCAATTCTAATATAAATCAGAAAACGCAATAAAAGACTACAAAACCTCAATGACAACATTTTATTGATAAAATGACTTACATATTAATATAATCTTCCCTTCCCCTCCCCACACACTCTACAGCAGCCACCCAGTCCCAGGCGGCGCTGCCGTATCAATGTTGCAATGCCACTGCTGGCGTTGTGTTGTGATGGCCACAGTGACATGAGGGTGGACTTCAGGCTCACCAGAGTCATTCAACGCCCTCATGGCTGTGCTGGGCACTGACTGACCACGGTTGGGGCCCCGAGATCTCCCGTCTAGTGTTTATTTTTTGGCTTGCCAGCGCCACCTCCTATCGGGTGGTGGCCAGGGCCTTCGACAGGCCCCGGGCTCAGTGCATGATGCCAGGGTCCTGAATAACAGCCCCATCTTCTATGAGCAGTCATCCCCTCCACCAGGATACTGTATCCTTGGGGATGGTGGCTCCCCCTGCCTGTCCCAACCCATCTGCCTCATGACCCCCTTCAGGCAGCCTGTCCGCAACCACCTCCAAGCTACAACTGCTGCCTGTCAAAGGCGAGGTGTGTTGTGGAGAGGTCCTTCGGGATACTGAAGACGCGATGGCGGTCCATCTTCTTAAAGGCCCTGGAGGTGGATGTGAGGTGCCAGAGGTCATTGGAGCCAGATGTCGGGAGGGCAGCAGAGGACCAGCACCAGCACCTCCAGGAAACGTCTCTGGGGCAGGAAACAGAAATAGGATAGCCATTCAGTGCTCTGTCCCAGACCACGATTACATTTAAATTAATACATACACGACATTAAAAAAACAACACACGATGATTGAAAGCTACAATTATTTCTAGAAGGACAAGCTTAGATAGCTATCGTAACGGTATTAATTATCGGGCGGCGTGTGGGCAAACGTTCGCGGTGTCATGTTAACCCGTTATTAAACTGACCATATCCATTCAGGGCTCCAGACTAACTTTTTTAACTAGGAGCACAGTCGCTCCTAACTTAAAATGTTAGGGGCACAAGCAGAACATTTAGGGGCGCACTTTTTCCTGGGTCAAAATGGGTCTTGGGTGGTCCCAAAAAACCTTCTATTCATGCAGTCGAGCTATTGAGTGCGTGATCAGCAGCTGGCCGCTCTGCCGTGATACGCGCACACAGGTGAGCACACCTCCTTGAAACATACTATTGAGAACATATTCGCTGACATGAACCTGATGAACACAGTTGTTTTTTGTTTTTTCAACGCAGACTTTTTTTTGCCTTAGGCGCTCGGGATTTGTCATAGGCGCTTGGGTAAACGGCTTAGGCGCCCAAATTTTCTCTGCAGGAAAACCCTGACACACTATAAATCGACTTGCAAAGTTTTCCCATCATTTTACTGTATTACTGATAAATAATTTGACAATATACAATCTTATGCCTGTTTGCCTTCATGAACTGCAAAACATTCACAACAGAGAACTCTTCAGAAGTTACTGTATTGAGTTTAAACATATTTGAAGAGAAAACATACCTTGAGCATGTGCATGTTGCACTTGATGTGGCCAATCAAAACATTTGTTGGTTTCTAGAGATGCACCGATCAGGTTTTGGTGCCGATCACCGATCACTGAAATCAGTATCTGCCGATCACCGATAATACCGATCACCGATCACTGAAATCAGTATCTGCCGATCCGATAATACCAATCACCGATCACGGTGTTGATTGAAGCATTCTATTTATTGTGTAGCATTATTGCCTAGGACTATGAGGAAATACATATATAAAGCAACTCAAACATTAAAGAAATTACGGATTTCTTTAAACATTTAGAACTTTACTTTGAAAATTTCCTAATTGATACATTAAAATTGTTTGATTGCTATTGTAGGATTTCAGATATGTATGGAACACATCTGCATCATTCATTTCCTGGAACTCTTGGGAAATCTATATACAGGACTTTTCTTAACATACAAAAGACTGACTAATTTTTATAAACTCTTCCTTGGTACAGTAAACATTTTTAATGTTAGCATAATTTAAGCTAAATCTCAGAAACTATCTATAAAGATACAACATCAGTTCATTGTTTACTTTTATATGTTAGTGTATGATTTGTCGACATCTTATTTTGATAAACGGATGTTGTTTCACGTGGTTCTTTCCGCTAACTTTGCAAAACCGGATGTTGTCACTTAAATCCTTCCGCTAACGTTATCAAAACCCTCACGTGCTCCAGATCGAATGCGTTTACCGTGAACATCAGTCTATAAGGGCTCAGACATGTGAGAGTCGGCTGAGTTGACCCAGAGATTCAACTCGGGGGACGGGGACGCCGCTCGGTGGTGAGGATCCCCTCGTGGACCTCTCACTCTGCGGCCCTCGCCCTCGTTGTGTCTCCGCTGCGGTGCGCCTCTTTTCACACATTAGCCCCCACACACACACACACACAGGCCAGCCTTCTTCTTCGGTTTTCGTCTCCTTTCTTCTTCTTCTGGAGTTAATGTCGGTTAGCAAACCAGTCATTCAGGCATTACCGCTAACTATAGTGGGCTGAAGTGTAGAACAAGTTTGTAAACAACAAAAATATTTAATAACAAAAAAAAGAAATCTGCTAATTTACTGGTCGCGCATGCGCGAGTTGATGAATAATTTACTCGCACTGTGTCTAATTTTAGGCGCAAAATGCGACCATTTGGTCGCAGTCTGGAGCCCTGCCATTGTTAATCCATTATTAAAATTGCTATTTCGATTGGTTAACAGAACAGCCGTTGTTTAACACTGTCCGATGACTGACAGCTATCTGTCGTCGGACTTGCCGCTGGAGCAAGCGCCTGGAGCCGACCTGCCCCCGCTCGTCAAGCGAAAAGTGTCCGATAAAAGTGCACCTTCGTCGGACTGGCGAGAGGACCGGGTGGTGGATTAGCCAGCTAGCTTATCATAACTGCCATGCAGATCCAATGGCATCTAATGCTACCTAGGTATGCTCACTAATCTGAGAATGGCATGTTAGTAGTACATTGTAATACCAGTACAATGTGTAATTACCGCTGATACTTACATTTACGGTCTGTAGCTTCGTGGTCTACCGCTTGTGCTGTCCGCCATTGTTTTAGAAATAAAATGAAAAGCTGGCGAAAGGGCTCCTCCTCTTCCGGTACGTAGCCAAGATGGCGGCCGCTTAGGGCGAGTAGTGTCCATCGTTTTACATTTTTTGCCCGTTTGCAGTGCACCATCCGGGTACTTTCAGTGCACTGAATTCTGCTGGTTTTTTCAGTGGCGCACTTCGAACACTGAAAGTCAGTGCTCGAAGTGCTCAAGTGCGCGGTAGTAGACACAGCCTTAGTCTATACTTCACGTAGGGACACATGATGCATGAATATGTTCACGTAGTTAAAGCGCCACCTAGTGGCGAAACTGGACTTTGTCGAATCTGCCCCAAACTTGTCGTGCTCGTTACAAGTCACGGCCCGAGTCGAGTCCGACCGAGCGGGCTGGTGTCCCGCCGGCTCCCCCAACCGGCGCGGGTGAGCGAGGACCCGTTCGATGCTGCTTGCAGCTTTAATTTCACTTATCGTTGTACCCTGAACTCATTTCAAGGCCCGCAAAGCACTGTGTACTACTTGATGTGTACTTCTACACTAGACGGAATTAAATACAACATTTCAATTCACTTTATTTTGTATTGCCTAAAATGACAAATCACAAGCTCCCCTCAGAGGGCTTTACGATCTGTACACATACGACAGCTCTGACCTTTGACCTCACACCGGATCAGGAGAAACTCCCCAAAAATAGAAATGACCCTCAGGGTAAAAAAGGTAAGAACCCAGGGTTTTTCCTGGGTCAAAATGGGTCTTCGGTGCTCCCAAAAAAAAATTTGAGCGCGCTATGCGCGCACGGTCTGTGTTGCCGTTTCACCGTAATTAGCAGACATCTATGTATTGTTTTTTCCCCCCCCATAAATTATGGAAGCAATGCTTGAGGAAATCATTTTGCTAAAATAGATAGGCTAATAAATTGACAATTAGAGATGCACCGATCAGGTTTTTTGGTGCCGATCACTGAAATCAGTATCTGCCGATCCGATAATACCGATCACGGTGTTGATTGAAGCATTCTATTTATTGTGTAGCATTATTGCCTAGGACTATGAGGAAATACATATATAAAGCACCTCAAACATTAAAGAAATTACAGATTTCTTTAAACTTTTAGGACTTTTACTTTGAAAAATTTCCAAATTGATACATTAAAATTGTTTGATTGCTATTGTAGGGGATTTCAGATATGTATAACACACATCTGCATTATTCATTTCCTGGAACTCTTGGGGAGATCTATATACAGGACTTTTTTTAACATACAAAAGTCTGACTTATTTTTATAAACTCTTCCTTGGTCCAGTAAAAATGTTTTAATGTTAGCATAATTTAAGCTAAATCTCAGAAACGATCTCTAAAGATACAAAATCAGTTCATTGTTTACTTTTATATGTTCGTGTATGATTTGTCGACATCTTATTTTGATAAACGGATGTTGTTTCACGTGGTTCTTTCCGCTAACTTTGCAAAACCGGATGTTGTCACATAAATCCTTCCGCTAACGTTATCAAAACCCTCGCGTGCTCCCGATGGAATGTGTTTACCGTGAGCATCAGTCTATAGGGGCTCAGACATGTCGGCTGAGTCGACCCAGTGATTCAACTCGGGGGACGGGGACGCCGCTCAGTGGTGAGGATCCCCTCGTGGACCTCTCACTCTGCGGCCCTCGCCGGGCGCATCGTCTCCGTTGCGGTGCGCGGCGATTGAAACGTCTCTGATAGTTTTTCTCGCAGATGTTACGTCATCTGATCGGCCAAGTTTGATACGCCGTTTTGAGAGCGCCGATCAAAACCGATAATGGGAATATTGGCCGATATGGATCGGCGCCGATCAGATCGGTGCATCCCTATATAGTCCAGGTGTATTCGTGCACGTCGGGCTGTTGAGTGACCAGCAGCTGGCCGCTCTGTCCATTCACCTCACAGTTGCGTATTGACCAGACAAGAAGACACGCTTATTAACTCGATTACTATTGATCAAAACAGAACGAGGGTTTGGCTGTAGCCTACTTGAAACATACTATTGAGAACATATTCGCTGACATGCACGTGATGAACACAGTTTTTTTTTTCCATCGCAGACTTTTTTTTGCCTTAGGCGCTCGGGATTTGTCATAGGCGCTCGGGAAAACGGCTTAGGCGCGCGCCCAAATGTTCTCTATGCAGGAAAAACCCTGGAACCCTTCAGGAGAGAGCAGAGGAGGATCCTTGGAGAACTGCATCTACTGGTTACTCTGCAGAGGATCTGATGATTAAACGATGTGTATTATGACTCAAAGTATCCAGCCTTCTGAATATAGACGCCTGAACACATGTCGGTGAACGGTGGACTCTGACCTCTTGGATCACGTCGGCTGCCATGTCACAAAGCTCTGGCTCTTAGGTTGATATTGACCAGGAGCAGTCCACTTATCAGATGATGTCCATCATGTTGTGTGGCTGACCACTGAGGTCCATGAACACTGGTTCTGGTGCTGCCACTGTGAGGGCTCCTGCTTCAGGACCGGTCTCTCTGAGGTCCATGAACACTGGTTCTGGTGCTGCCACTGTGAGGGCTCCTGCTTCAGGACCGGTCTCTCTGAGGTCCATGAACACTGATTCTGGTGCTGCCACTGTGAGGGCTCCTGCTTCAGGACCGGTCTCTCTGAGGTCCATGAACACTGGTTCTGGTGCTGCCACTGTGAGGGCTCCTGCTTCAGGACCGGTCTCTCTGAGGTCCATGAACACTGGTTCTGGTGCTGCCACTGTGAGGGCTCCTGCTTCAGGACCGGTCTCTGAGGTCCATGAACACTGGTTCTGGTGATGCCCCTGTGAGGGCTCCTGCTTCAGGACCGGTCTCTCTGAGGTCCATGAACACTGGTTCTGGTGCTGCCACTGTGAGGGCTCCTGCTTCAGGACCGGTCTCTCTGAGGTCCATGAACACTGGTTCTGGTGCTGCCACTGTGAGGGCTCCTGCTTCAGGACCGGTCTCTGAGGTCCATGAACACTGGTTCTGGTGCTGCCACTGTGAGGGCTCCTGCTTCAGGACCGGTCTCTCTGAGGTCCATGAACACTGGTTCTGGTGCTGCCACTGTGAGGGCTCCTGCTTCAGGACCGGTCTCTCTGAGGTCCATGAACACTGGTTCTGGTGCTGCCACTGTGAGGGCTCCTGCTTCAGGACCGGTCTCTCTGAGGTCCATGAACACTGGTTCTGGTGCTGCCACTGTGAGGGCTCCTGCTTCAGGACCGGTCTCTCTGAGGTCCATGAACACTGGTTCTGGTGATGCCACTGTGAGGGCTCCTGCTTCAGGACCGGTCTCTCTGAGGTCCATGAACACTGGTTCTGGTGCTGCCACTGTGAGGGCTCCTGCTTCAGGACCGGTCTCTCTGAGGTCCATGAACACTGGTTCTGGTGATGCCCCTGTGAGGGCTCCTGCTTCAGGACCGGTCTCTCTGAGGTCCATGAACACTGGTTCTGGTGCTGCCACTGTGAGGGCTCCTGCTTCAGGACCGGTCTCTCTGAGGTCCATGAACACTGGTTCTGGTGATGCCCTGTGAGGGCTCCTGCTTCAGGACCGGTCTCTCTGAGGTCCATGAACACTGGTTCTGGTGCTGCCACTGTGAGGGCTCCTGCTTCAGGACCGGTCTCTCTGAGGTCCATGAACACTGGTTCTGGTGATGCCCCTGTGAGGGCTCCTGCTTCAGGACCGGTCTCTCTGAGGTCCATGAACACTGGTTCTGGTGCTGCCACTGTGAGGGCTCCTGCTTCAGGACCGGTCTCTCTGAGGTCCATGAACACTGGTTCTGGTGCTGCCCCTGTGAGGGCTCCTGCTTCAGGACCGGTCTCTCTCTCAGTGCTTTATTCATCTGCGGCTGCTCTAGTCCTGGTTTTGTTTTTGTTGTTTTTTAACTCGCGTCTTTTAATTTATCTTTCAACAACGTAGCATGATGTGTCTTCATAGTCACCTTGTCAATGTGTTGTCTGTCTTGGTCCACGTGATGTTCAGGTACAGCGTGCAACACACAAAGAACTTCACACTGGGGCTCCCAGGAACAAAAGAAAAGAGGGGAACAAATAACTAAATACTTGAATACAACTCTCTGTGTGTGTGTGTGTGTGTGTGTGTGACCAGAGGGCCGAGCAGCATGCAGTCGTCCTGCTGCCCGTCGCTCCGTGTAGGTCGTAGAGGTCGTCTTCAGGAGCCTCGTTTCATAGAGTTGGACCCACATGTGGTGTTGGTGATGGTTCTACCCGTCAGTGCTGCTGTGGGTCGTATGTTGCGGAGGCATTTGGTGGCCCTCCCACCCAGGCCTTCAGGGTGGTGCTCCTGTTGGTGTTGAAATACTTCTTTGATCAGAGACTTCTCCCCAGTATGACTTGAGGACGGAGCCACAAGGTGTGTGTACGATGGGCAGCGCTCCCACTGGCTGGAAGGTGATAGATAGATAGATAGATAGATAGATACTTTATTAATCCCCAAGGGGAAATTTGTCGTAACAGTAGCAGCACCAATAAAGGTGTTGGGCCCATCTCGGTGTTCTGAAGAATCTGCTGATTATTTTCATTTAAATTCCCTCCAGGTGCTATCGAATAGAATAGGTAGATCTGATGCTTGTTAATCATGAAATACACTTTGGAAGCCCTAAAGCTGTCTGTATTTTGTTCCAGATTCCAGTCTGCCACTTCTTCTCTGGGCGCATCGAGAAAAGGCCGAGGTCAGGTTTCATTTGTGCGGCCCAGAAGTCTAATTGTAAGTTTGGGAGTTTAAGGCCTCCATTTACTTTGGACCGCTGTAATGTTTAAAGTCTAATTCTCTGACGCTTTTTTTGCCAGATAATTTTGGAAATTATTTTATCCAGGTTATCAAAGTTAGATTTTTTAATTTCTATGGGCTGATCTGAAATAAGTCGAGTGGTCTGGGCAGCGGGGGGCCGACCATGGCTCCAGGTCACTGTCCATGCCCCAATGGTCTCCTAGAACTGGCCTCATGGGCTCTGGAGGAGGGAGAGGCCACGCTGCTCTAGACTGGCTTCTGGCCACTGAATCCACTTCCACCTTTTGAGCTGGTGGAGATGTGTCCATGGACATCCGTCGCCTCTGTGGTCCACATTGACCTTGAGGCATCGTTGATGCAGCATGCGTCACATATATCAGTAAGTTACAAGTCTTTTATTGTCAGATGCACAGAATGACACAGGGTCAGACTGGGCACTGAAATTCTTAGGACAAGGCACCACACAACAACTACCATAGCATAACATAGCAAACATAACATAACATGACATACACTCTGTACAAGTACTAATACTAACATATATACATATAACATATAATACACATATAGTAACATATAATAAACTAAACTACAGACAAATGGGAGTAGCAGGTAGTGCAATCATTCTGATAAGTATGTATTTGTAAGAGACAGTATGTAAGTGTAAGTACAAGGAAAGTGACAGTGTATGTAAAGTGTCGAGTGCAAAAGTGTCGATCATGTGTCAGTGTCCATTTAGCAGCCTGATGGCTCTCGGGAAGAAACTGTTCTCCAGTCTCTGTGTGCGAGACCGGATCCTACGGCACCGCCTTCCAGAGGCAGCGGGGTGAACAGTCTGAAGGCTGATGATGGCAGTCCTTTAGGATCCAGTTCTCCTGAGGCATCGTGTGGTCTGTGTCCTGCTGGGCAGGGAGCTCCCTACCGATGATGAACTCCAGTCCTGACCACACTGCGTAGGGCCTTGCGGTCCTTGGCTGTGCAGCTCCCATACCACACTGTGATGCACCCAGTCAGGATGCTTTCTATTGTGCATCTGGAGACATTGGTGAGGATGACTGAATCCATGCCAAACTTCTTCAGTCTCCTCAGGAAGAAGAGGCGCTTCCGGGCCGCTTTGACCACCTTGTCTGTGTGAGCAGACCAGGTGAGGTCGTTACTGATGTAGACCCCGAGGAACCTGAAGCAGCTGACCATTTCCACTGCAGAGCCGTTGATATGCAGGGGTGCTCCTCCACCTGCCGTCTCCTAAAGTCCACAATCATCTCCTTTGTCCTGCTGATGTTGAGAGAGAGGCTATTATCCTGACACCATGTAGTCAGGGTAGCAACCTCCTCTCTGGAGGCTGACTCATCATTGCCAGTGATGAGGCCCACAATGGTTGTGTCATCAGCAAACTTGACAATGAGGTTGGAGCTGTGCGTAGCTACACAGTCATGTGTGAACAAGGAGAACAGGAGGGGGCTGAGCACACAGCCCTGGGGGGTGCCTGTGTTGGTGATGACTGTAGATGAGGTCACCGATTCTCACCACCTGTGGCCTCCTCCCCGTCAGGAAGTCAAAGTCCCATTTGCATAGGGAGGTGCTTAGTCCCAGGTCCACGAGCTTCGAGACGAGTCTGGAGGGGATGATGGTATTGAATGCTGAACTGTAGTCAATGAACAGCATCCTCACATATGTATTCCCTTTGTCCAGGTGGGTGAGGGCGGTGTGCGTGGTTAGGGCTATGGCATCGTCTGTAGACCTGTTGGACCGGTATGCAAACTGCATCGGGTCCAGGGTGGGAGGCAGCAAAGCGCAGATGAATGATTTGACCAGCCGCTCAAAGCACTTCATGATCACAGAGGTCAGTGCTACCGGGCGGTGGTCATTCAAGCAGGTGACCTTGGTGATCTTGGGCACAGGGACGATGGTGGTCCGTTTGAAGCATGTGGGGAGTACAGACAGGCTGAGGGAGAGGCTGAAGATGTCGCTGAAGACCCCTGAGGGCCCTACCTGATATGCCATCCGGGCCAGGTGCCTTGCGAGGGTTGATCTTATTGAAGCAGCGCCTCACCTCTGCTACAGTTATAGTAGGCACACCACTGGTTGGGCCTTCAGGTAGCTCCGCTGCAGGGGGGTCACTGTCCCTCTCAAAACGAGGGTAAAAAGCATTCAGCTGGTCTGGAAGAAGGACAGAGGACTGGGTCTCACTGCAGCCCCTCCCCTTGTAGTCTGTAATGGCTCTTAATCCACTCCACATGCGCCTGGGGTCAGAGCCATGGTAGCTGGACTCCATCTTGCTCCTGTATGTCCTCTTTGCAGCTTTGATGGCCCTCAAAAGGTCGTATCTGGACTTCCTGTACTGATCAGGATCCCCGGAGTTAAAGGCAGCAGACCGGGCTCTAAGGTGGGTCCGGACCGCGGCATCAACCCAGGGCTTCTGATTAGGGAAAGACCGGACAGCCTTCTTCGGGACGATGTCCTCAATGCAATACTGGATGTAACTGGAAACAGTGTCTGTATACTCATTAATGTCCCCATCTGCTGCTTCCCGAAACATCAGCCAGTCAGTGGTGTCAAAACAGTCCTGGAGAGTCGCCACACTCTCATCACTCCATTGATGGACTGTCCTCTCAGCCGGTCTGACCTGTTTAAGCTTTTGTCTATATGCGGGGAGCAGAAGAATGGAGGTGTGATCAGCTTTACCAAAAGCAGGGCGGGGGAGGGGTTTGTAACTGCCCCGGAATGTCGTATAACAATGGTCAAGGGTCTGATCTCCACGTGTGAAGAAGTCAATGTGCTGATAGTATTTAGGCAGGACTTTCTTCATGTTGGCTCTGTTGAAATCACCAACCACAATAAAGGCTGCCTCTGGGTGCACATTCTCCAGACCGTTGATAATTCCATACAGTTCATCCAGAGCAGAAGCCTTATCTACTTGGGGGGGAATGTAGACTACACTCATAACGACTGCAGTAAACTCCCGCGGTAGATAGGAGGGTTTCACTCAAAATCTCACGATACACGGCCCCATTCATTCTTTGCTTTACACGGATCAGTCGTCCTGGTCCCCTTGCAGAAAATCAGCCCCAAAGCATGATGTTTCCACCCCCATGCTTCACAGTAGGTATGGTGTTCTTTGGATGCAGCTCGGCATTCTTTCTCCTCCAAACACCACGAGTTGAGTTTTTACCAAAAAGTTCTATTTTGGTTTCATCTGACCATGAGACATTCTCCCAATCCTCTTCTGGATCATCCAAATGCTCTCTAGCAAACTTCAGACGGGCCTGGACCCGTACTGGCTCCAGCAGGGGTACCCTCTGGCCCTGCAGGGTTGAGTCCCTGGCCCTGTGGTGTGTTACTGATGGTAGCCGTGGTTACGCTGGTCCCAGCTCTCTCAGGTCATTCACTAGGTCCCCCGTGTGCTTCTGGGATGTGTGTTCACCGTTCTTGTGATCATGTTGACCCCACGGGGGGAGAACTTGGTGGAGCACCAGATGGAGGGAGACTATCAGTGGTCTTGTATGTCTTCCAATTTCTAATAATTGCTCCCACAGTTGATTTCTTCACACCGAGCTGCTTACCTGTTGCAGACTCAGTCTCCCAGCCTGGTGCAGCTCTACAATTTTGTTTCTGGTGTCCTTTGACAGCTTATAGTTATAGACTCTGGTTCGTTGCTCCGTGACGTCACTAGCGACGTCACGGAACCAGAACACAGACATACGTCAGAGACAATGGAATGGAATTCTCAGGCCAGGTTACTGATGCTAAAACGCAATTAGCATCCGCTAGCTAAACAACGCTAGCCTTAATTAACCGTCTTTTCTTTAACTACTACACACTTAATAACTATCAAAATATAGCACCTCCAAAGCGAGCGAACATAACATGAATATATATATGGCGCTTGTGTACGCGTCTCATCTGTAAACACCAAGACAGATCCGCATTAATAGCTGCGTCACTGTCTGTGATATGCTGGTCTAACTTGTTGAAACAAGAATTACGGCGCCAGTCATGGCAAAACTCGCTACTGCCCTCTACTGGCGAACACGAGTATTGCCCTGCAGCGGCTTCAGGTGAAAGCAGGCGAGTTTTAAGTTAACACAAAGCGTTTAAAATGATAATAACAAGAAAATAAGGATGAAGGGGGCAAGATACTAACACAATACAATAACAATTCTGACCAGATTTGTCCTTAAAATGTCCAGGGTGCCACATATGTAAATATGTACTTATGTATGTGCATATATATGTATTTATGAATGTATATATAGGGTTAATCCTGTCACTGTTTTGATTGGCAAAGAGAACAACCAATCTGAGGTACTGAAGATGACACGTGACAAATAAAGCTTCTGACAGCGAGAGGTCCACTGAAACAAAGGCTGTGTCTACTACCGGACACTTTACGAAGTACACTGCAATACAGTGCACTGACAGTGAAATTGAAGGTTATTATATATCTGTGGTGCACTGCGTGGCTGATAAGTCTGTATCAAATGGAACACTTACGTTCACCACTTGCTGGGAGTGACGTACGCAAATCTGCTTGCGATACCCACGAAACTTAAACTGACCAAATGAATGCACTTCTTGCCCTCCTAGTGTCCCTTGTTTACCTTTCTCCACCCCATGTGGAATTCACGGTCCACCCCATTTACGGTCTGTAGCTTCGTGGTCGACCGCTTGTGCTACCGCAGCCATCTCGTCCGTCATTGTTTTAGAAATAAAATGAAAAGCTGGCGAAAGGGCTCCTCCTCTTCCGCTACGTAGCCAAGATGGCGCCCGTTTAGGGCCAGTAGTGTCCATTGTTTACACTGCATGTTCTGCCCGTTGGCAGGGCGCCATGCGGGGACTCTCAGTGCTCTGATGCTGCTGGTTGTGTCAGTGTGGCGCCCGAAGCACTGAAAGGCATCCAAGTGCTCAAGTGTCCGGGAGTAGACACAGCCAAAGTGATGCCCCCCAGTCTTTATTCCTCCGTCGTTATATTCCCGGTAACACCGGCTATACAGCCGGGATCGCTGGACATCAACACATCTGCTAGCAGACTGTCACGCTCGTAGCTCGTAGCTACGAGCTAGCTTAAACATGGTTATAATGGCTAATTTTTATTTCTTGGGTTACTTTTATGAATGCAAGACTTGCAATCAACGATACGGTACTAATCTGAGTTCAGGCTGCTTGTCATCATCGGTCTCCCCGTGTTCAGGGGGACCGGTGACGGTCTCCCCGTCGCGCCCAGCCTCACGCTGGTGTGCTCCACACGGCCTCACTAGTCACACACGGCCACGCCTCCGCTGTCAAACTTAAATATGAGAGGCTCGTAACCTGCTGACAGGGCGGAGTCACCAGAGAAGTTCACAACAATAGTTTTTTTCAATTTTAATCGGCTCAGGCACCGGAAGGAAGCACCAAAATGTGCGTTGCGTTTGGGTCCGGGTAGCACCGGCTGTATTGGAACCGGTACCACATGGCACCGGTTTCCAGGACCCAACCCTAGCTCTGACTCGGCTCTCCTCAGGACCGCTGCGTCATCTCTGTCGGTGTGTACTTTAGCGATGATCACTGGTGGTTTGTCCCGGTCTTGGTCTCCTGCTGCTGGATGTGCGGTCGGTCTTTATGTCCCGGTCCAGCTGCAGGACTCCTTAAGACCTTTGGCAACTGTTTGAGGTTCCTGAATGCGGCTGCTCTGACATCACACCCTCAGTGTCCCCTCCATGGCCTCCACCGCTCTGTGAAAGTCGTCCCCGTCTTTGAAGGCTGCTTATCGTACCTTGTTGTCGGACCATGTTGATAAGCCGTCCGTCACGTCTTGTATGTCGGCCTGTGGTCTCCTCCCGTTTGGATAGTCCTCATGTTTTTATCAATTTCGACCGCGCCGCTTGTAATTCAGACTTTAGTTCATCCAAATCTTCTGCTAGTGCACTTTGGGTTCCGCTCTACTAATTTAGAAAATCTTTTGGGAAAAAACTGTGTGGCTGTCAAACTAATAATGGCTGTGACGTGGATAACGCATCCTATTGGTTAAAGAAGATACGGGTTATGTAACGCAGCATGAAACCCTGGCAGGGTTTTGACTCCGTTGGTTCCGCAGCAGTCCGAGGCGTCATGGTGACCTGCAGAGAGAGGTCGAACACAGACAGCGTTGACCTCCAGGAGGCATGGCCATGAGCTTCCTGAGCTCTAAACCTGTGTTCTTTCCTCCCCAAGTCTCAGGAGAATAAGACCTTCCTGTCCATGATCAACAACGTGCTGATGACCGACGGCTTCTACTTCTGCACTGACTACGACCTGACGCACACGCTGCAGCGGCTGGCCAACACCAGCCCCGACTTCCAGGAGATGAGTCTGCTGGAGAGGGTGAGGCGGCCATAGATCCTGGAGCGAGCGGTTCCCTGGCGCTGCTCCGTTGGGAGCACATCGGAGTGTGTGGTGTGTGTGGAGCTGGTGCTTCATGGTGCTGTTGTTTCCTCAGCACCATGAAGTTTATTCGGATCAATCCCAAATGCAAATACTCACTAGAGCACCAAATGTGGATTAATCCGCCACTAAAAATAGTCCCCAATAAATGCACTACTTCCTGTTTGAGTAACGCCTGCTGACATTTACAGAGATCAGCTGCTTCAGGGAATTACTGAAACTATATATCCACTCAGTGGTCAGTTTATTAGGTACACCTGGATAACACTCAGGAACTGAATCCGTCACGCACAGCGCCAACATGGTACTGAAGAGCTTCTTGAGTCTCTTCCTTCCTGCTGCTGTCACTCAACAACCAACACGGCCCACCAGACACTGACTCGTGTGCAACATCTAGGAAACTGATCAATCTCTATATTTCCTGTTCAGTTATATTCAGAATGGCAACAGTTTAATAATGTATCATCGGCCTTTTATCCTGATGCTTCTTGTTATTGGGTAAGACGGTTTGCTGTATTTACTGATCTTCCATGTTCCACATAGTCTTTTGATCAGTTTACAATCAGACAAATATAGCTCCTTGTGGTTTAGAAAGGCTTGTGAAGGTCATAATGTAGTTTTCTATGCATGTTTCTTACACAAATATGTGACCATGCCAAAATGATTGCTTCAATTACTGTTCAAATGATTGATTACTTAATCAGGGTGGGGACCCCTGGATTCTGACTCGGAGGGCTATACGATTAGAAACGCTTTGATTTCTATACATTTATTTTCTCTATTTATTTTTGCGACTGCTTGCTACTTTAAAAACGTAAAAATATATTTGTATTCATCCATAATTGGAATAAACATATAAATTGACTTCCATTGTCCAAACGAGTCCATTGATGCATTCAGTCCGTCATAATGATCGTTTTCAGGCCTTTGGGTCTCCGCCTGATGAATAATGTGTTCATGTGGTTTCCAGGCAGATCAGAGGTTTGTGTGGAACGGGAACCTCTTGAGAGAGCTGGCTGCACAACCAGAGGTACTGACCCGTTTGCTCTTCACTCCATGTTCTTCTACTTCTTTCATGACTAACCGTCCCCGTTTCCCCATAGCTTCATAAGTTTGCACTCCCTGTTGTCCATGGATGTATCCTTTCCACTGGTATCTGGTGCTTTGTCATGAGCATGAGGCATCTCATCTGACCTCACCACACGGTCGATCACATGAGAGAAACTCCGGAGCAAAGTGTTTCCTTGACCCTCCAAGTCATCGTGATGAAGCCATGCCGTATAAACGGAAAGATCTTTGAGTGGATCCTCATATCCAGGAGGAGCTGCTTCCGGGCCGGCGTCAGATACTACGTGAGAGGTAAACCCTGTGTCTGTTTGTGGAACTGCAGTCTGAAGGTCTGGCTAACCCTGAAGGTCTAGCTAACCCTGAAGGTCAGGCTAACCCTGAAGGTCTGGCTAACCCTGAAGGTCTGGCTAACCCTGAAGGTCAGGCTAACCCTGAAGGTCAGGCTAACCCTGAAGGTCTGGCTAACCCTGAAGGTCTGGCTAACCCTGAAGGTCTGGCTAACCCTGAATGTCTAGCTAACCCTGAAGGTCTGGCTAACCCTGAATGTCTAGCTAACCCTGAAGGTCTAGCTAACCCTGAAGGTCTGGCTAACCCTGAATGTCTAGCCAACCCTGAAGGTCTAGCTAACCCTGAAGGTCTAGCTAACCCTGAAGGTCTGGCTAACCCTGAAGGTCAGGCTAACCCTGAAGGTCTGGCTAACCCTGAAGGTCAGGCTAACCCTGAAGGTCTGGCTAACCCTGAATGTCTAGCTAACCCTGAAGGTCTAGCTAACCCTGAAGGTCTGGCTAACCCTGAATGTCTAGCTAACCCTGAAGGTCTAGCTAACCCTGAAGGTCTGGCTAACCCTGAATGTCTAGCCAACCCTGAAGGTCTAGCTAACCCTGAAGGTCTGGCTAACCCTGAAGGTCTGGCTAACCCTGAAGGTCTGGCTAATGCGGAAGGTCTGGCTAACCCTGAAGGTCTGGCTAACCCTGAAGGTCTGGCTAACCCTGAAGGTCAGGCTAACCCTGTGTGTGATGAACTGCAGTCTGAAGGTCTAGCTAACCCTGAAGGTCTGGCTAACCCTGAAGGTCTAGCTAACCCTGAAGGTCTGGCTAACCCTGAAGGTCTAGCTAACCCTGAAGGTCTAGCTAACCCTGAAGGTCTGGCTAACCCTGAAGGTCTGGCTAACCCTGAAGGTCTGGCTAACCCTGAAGGTCTGGCTAACCCTGAAGGTCAGGCTAACCCTGAAGGTCAGGCTAACCCTGAAGGTCAGGCTAACCCTGAAGGTCAGGCTAATTGATTATAGTTCAGCTTTCAACACCATAGTCCCCTCCAGACTGGCCGGCAAGCTGATTGAGCTGGGACTGAACACCCCCCTGTGTGCTTGGATCCTGGACTTCCTGACCGCCAGGCCACAGGTGGTCAGGGTGGGCAGACACACCTCCAAATCCCTCACCCTGAACACAGGATCCCCCCAGGGTTGCGTCCTCAGCCCCCTACTGTACTCCCTGTACACACATGACTGTGTGGCCAGGTTCAGCTCCAACACCATCATCAAGTTTGCGGATGACACAGTGGTGGTGGGCCTGATCTCCGACAACGCGAGAAGGCCTACCTGGAGGAAGTTGCTGATCTGTCACTCTGGTGCCAGGACAACAGCCTCATCATGAATGTCACCAAAACTAAGGAGCTGATTGTGGACTTTAGGAGGGTACAACAACAGAGGTACACACCACTGAGGATTATCGGGACTACTGTGGAGAGGGTGAGAGGGTATAAATACCTGGGAGTCCACATCACCGAGGATCTGACATGGTCAACGAACACAGACACTCTGGTGAGAAAGGCAAGGCAGCGCCTCTACCACCTCAGGCAGCTGAGGAAATTTAAAGTTTCCCAGAGGATCCTTCAGTCCTTCTACTCTGGAGCTGTAGAGGCGTCCTGACAGGAAGCATCACAGCCTGGTTTGGCAACTGCTCCGCTCAGGACAGGAAGGCTCTGCAGAGAGTAGTGCGTCGGCTGAGCGCACTATTGGAACTACACTCCCACCCTGCAGGACTTGTACACCAGGAGGTGCAGAACCAGAGCCGGCAGGATCATGAAGGATCCTCACCACCCCAACAACAGACTGTTTCAGCTGCTGCGGTCAGGCAGGCGCCTCCGTAGTCACGCTGCAAGAACAGAGAGACTGAGACGGAGTTTCTTTCCTCAGGCCATCAGGACTGTGAACTCCGACCTCACCAGGACCCCCACATAGACCCACACAACTGCCCCTCTTAGGCACACACACACACACACACACACACACACACTTACTGTAAATATTGTGTTTTTTATTGTAAATAGTGTGTACTTGTTGCCCTTGCACATTCCTGCTGAGCATTGCCACTTTCATTTCACTGCACACCCTGTGTGTGTATGTGACAAATAAAACATCTTGAATCTTGAATCTTGAACCCTGAAGGTCAGGCTAACCCTGAAGGTCTGGCTAACCCTGAAGGTCTGGCTAACCCTGAAGGTCTGGCTAACCCTGAAGGTCAGGCTAACCCTGAAGGTCAGGCTAACCCTGAAGGTCTGGCTAACCCTGAAGGTCAGGCTAACCCTGAAGGTCTGGCTAACCCTGAAGGTCTGGCTAACCCTGAAGGTCTAGCTAACCCTGAAGGTCTAGCTAACCCTGAAGGTCAGGCTAACCCTGAAGGTCTGGCTAACCCTGAAGGTCTGGCTAACCCTGAAGGTCTGGCTAACCCTGAAGGTCTGGCTAACTAATGCGGAAGGTCTGGCTAACCCTGAAGGTCTGGCTAACCCTGAAGGTCTAGCTAACCCTGAAGGTCTGGCTAACCCTGAAGGTCAGGCTAACCCTGAAGGTCTGGCTAACCAGTCTGAAGGTCTGGCTAACCTTGTGTGTGATGAACTACAGTCTGAAGGTCTAGCTAACCCTGAAGGTCTGGCTAACCCTGTGTGTGATGAACTACAGTCTGAAGGTCTAGCTAACCCTGAAGGTCTGGCTAACCCTGAATGTCTGGCTAACCCTGAAGGTCTAGCTAACCCTGAAGGTCTGGCTAACCCTGAATGTCTGGCTAACCCTGAAGGTCTGGCTAACCCTGAAGGTCTAGCTAACCCTGAAGGTCTGGCTAACCCTGAAGGTCTGGCTAACCCTGAAGGTCTAGCTAACCCTGAAGGTCTGGCTAACCCTGAAGGTCAGGCTAACCCTGTGTGTGATGAACTACAGTCTGAAGGTCAGGCTAACCCTGAAGGTCAGGCTAACCCTGTGTGTGATGAACTACAGTCTGAAGGTCTGGCTAACCCTGAAGGTCAGGCTAACCCTGAAGGTCTGGCTAACCCTGAAGGTCTGGCTAACCCTGAAGGTCTGGCTAACCCTGAAGGTCTGGCTAACCCTGTGTGTGATGAACTACAGTCTGAAGGTCAGGCTAACCCTGAAGGTCAGGCTAACCCTGTGTGTGATGAACTACAGTCTGAAGGTCTGGCTAACCCTGAAGGTCTGGCTAACCCTGAAGGTCTGGCTAACCCTGAAGGTCTAGCTAACCCTGAAGGTCTGGCTAACGCGGAAGGTCTGGCTAACCCTGAAGGTCTGGCTAACCCTGAATGTCTAGCTAACCCTGAAGGTCTGGCTAACCCTGAATGTCTAGCTAACCCTGAAGGTCTAGCTAACCCTGAAGGTCTGGCTAACCCTGAATGTCTAGCTAACCCTGAATGTCTAGCTAACCCTGAAGGTCTGGCTAACCCTGAAGGTCTAGCTAACCCTGAAGGTCTAGCTAACCCTGAAGGTCTGGCTAACCCTGAAGGTCTAGCTAACCCTGAAGGTCAGGCTAACCCTGAAGGTCTGGCTAACCCTGAAGGTCTAGCTAACCCTGAAGGTCTAGCTAACCCTGTGTGTGATGAACTACAGTCTGAAGGTCAGGCTAACCCTGAAGGTCAGGCTAACCCTGAAGGTCAGGCTAACCCTGTGTGTGATCAACTACAGTCTGAAGGTCAGGCTAACCCTGAATGTCTGGCTAACCCTGAAGGTCTGGCTAACCCTGAAGGTCAGGCTAACCCTGAAGGTCAGGCTAACCCTGTGTGTGATGAACTACAGTCTGAAGGTCAGGCTAACCCTGAAGGTCAGGCTAACCCTGTGTGTGATGAACTACAGTCTGAAGGTCAGGCTAACCCTGAAGGTCAGGCTAACCCTGTGTGTGATGAACTACAGTCTGAAGGTCAGGCTAACCCTGTGTGTGATGAACTACAGTCTGAAGGTCAGGCTAACCCTGAAGGTCAGACTAACCCTGTGTGTGATGAAATGAACTACAGTCTGAAGGTCAGGCTAACCCTGAAGGTCAGGCTAACCCTGTGTGTGATGAACTACAGTCTGAAGGTCAGGCTAACCCTGAAGGTCAGACTAACCCTGTGTGATGAACTACAGTCTGAAGGTCAGGCTAACCCTGAAGGTCAGGCTAACCCTGTGTGTGATGAACTACAGTCTGAAGGTCAGGCTAACCCTGTGTGTGATGAACTACAGTCTGAAGGTCAGGCTAACCCTGAAGGTCAGGCTAACCCTGTGTGTGATGAACTACAGTCTGAAGGTCAGGCTAACCCTGAAGGTCAGGCTAACCCTGTGTGTGATGAACTACAGTCTGAAGGTCAGGCTAACCCTGAAGGTCAGGCTAACCCTGTGTGTGATGAACTACAGTCTGAAGGTCAGGCTAACCCTGAAGGTCAGGCTAACCCTGTGTGTGATGAACTACAGTCTGAAGGTCAGGCTAACCCTGTGTGTGATGAACTACAGTCTGAAGGTCAGGCTAACCCTGAAGGTCAGGCTAACCCTGTGTGCTCTCTGTCCTGCTGCCTCCAGGCATCGACTCTGAAGGCCATGCTGCCAACTTTGTGGAGACGGAGCAGCTGGTCCTGTACGAGGGAGCCAAGGCTTCGTTTGTCCAGGCGAGTACGCAGCTGAAGACTCCTTGAAGAGTCTCCTTGGTGCCCGGCTCGTTGCACGTTTGAGGAACGCAGTCTCCTTTGTGGTTCATCCCCAGACTCGAGGGTCCATCCCCTTCTACTGGAGTCAGAGGCCCAACCTCAAATACAAACCCAAACCCGTGATCAACAAAACCACCAATCACGTAGGGGCCGTTGTGTTTGCTTGTTCATGGCGCTGTGCTCATGCTAACCGTTCCAACATGTTGTGCAGATGGATGGCTTCCAGAGGCATTTTGACTCTCAGGTCCTCATCTACGGGAGGCAAACTATTCTGAACCTGGTAGGACCCGAATCAAGCTCTCCATTCTTTCTTTTATCAGCAAGGTCTTCTGAGGCCAATGTGTGTGGTCTGTTTCTTCCAGGTGAACCACAAGGGCTCAGAGAAACCCCTGGAGCAGGCCTTTGCCAAGATGGTGTCTGGCCTGAACAACGGGATGCTCAGGTAAGTGTCCCTCCATGACTTGTATGTTTGTGTTCATCATGACGTCATCAGGTCAGGCATCCGGTCCTCCTCTCATGCTTTGTGTTGGGTTAGGCGGTGTCTGGGTTTAACCCAGTTTGAGATGAAGCCATTCATACCGATTGTTACCACTCGGAGGCTAGACTTCATTGCTCTGCTGGTGTGGGGGTCTGGTCTCCTCCCTGTTGGCAGTACGTTGGCCCTGTCAGACACGCCTGTGTTGAGAGAAGGATGTTGTCTGAGACACACGGGTCGCAGTAAGTCCTGCTACGTTGTGAATTCTTGTTCAGGAGGACACACAGTTTGTAAATATTTGAAACCACCCTGATTCGAACCGATAGAACGTTGTGATGAAGAATCATCAGATCCATGTGATGATGTATTGACACCCTCACTGTTTATCGTGAGCATGGCACAGTGATGTGTCATCTAAATGAAGACGCAGTATCACTCCTGTAAACACATGTGCTGTGAGAGAAAACTAATCATTTCAGTCGACTTGACTAGTTCTTGAATGAAGATGTCACTGCTCTGCCGAGCCGCCCCGTGTAGAGCGTGAGGGAGGCTCGTGCTTCTCAAAGGACAACTATGACATTGTCTAAACTCATGCATGATATTCCTGTGAGTCCACAACCACGGGCCAAGAACCGTGTGACGTCAGCCAGTCCAACGTGTGTAGAGAGATGGTCTGGATGTTTCACTGCAATAGATTTGCAGCGACACTCCCTGCATGATGACATCACCTGTTTGAGTGAGACGAGCCGGTGTTCATCAGCTTGTCTGAGGTGTTCCCCTTTGATCTATGACGCTAGTCTATTGGAGTACAACATGAATGAGGCGGTCCTGGTGGTGGTGATGGTGCTCGTGAAAGCAGCTTCCTCTGCTCTCCTGGTCCAGCCACATCCTGCTCTCTGACCGTGCTTTAGTTTAGTTTGCAGACTAAAGACCTGACGGCAGACGTTGACTCTGTCCTCAGTTACGTCGCCTTCGACTTCCACAAAGAGTGCAGCCACATGAGGTGGGACCGCCTCCAGATTCTCGTGGATGACGTTGCTGAGACACAAGACCAGTACAGGTAGCTTCCCCTTGGTCCTCTTCTGATGGCACCTTGTGGTACGCCGTGGAGGAGCATTCAGGAGCGTCTCTGTGCAGCTACTTCATGGTGAGCCCCGAGGGGAAGGCGCTGGCCCAGCAGAGGGGACTGTTCCGCAGCAACTGCATGGACTGCCTGGACCGGACCAACGTCATCCAGAGCCTGCTGGCCCGGAGCGCCCTGCAGTCGCAGCTCCTGGTCTGTCGCCTGGCAACGGCTTCCTCGTGTCACGTTGGAGACGTCGTGGCATTGAACACGAGTGCTGCTCTTTGTCTTGTGCCTGCAGAGGATGGGGGTTCTGAGCGTGGGTCAGCGGCTGGAGGAGCAGCTCGAGTTTGAGAAGATCTACAAGAATGGTGTGTGTGTGTGTGTGTGTGTTCACGTGTGTGTTCACGTGTGTGTTCACTCCTCTGTGTACTCTAACCAGCATGGGCCGACAACGCCAATGCATGCGCTGTCCAGTACGCTGGAACTGGAGCCTTAAAAACGGACTTCACCAGGTAGCGTAGCATCCGTTGGTCAACGTGTTGCTGTTGTCCCTGGAGAGCCTGCAGCTCTTTAACCTTTGACCTCTCCACCAGGACCGGGAGGAGGACCCGGTGGGGGCTGCTGGTGGACGGGTGGAACTCAATGATCCGCTACTACAAAAACAACTTCTCTGATGGATTCCGACAGGTTGGATGTGACACATGGAGTCTGTGAACACACAGCACCTTGTCCTCATGCGCCGCGTGTGAGTGGATGCACATGTCAGCGTGTCTGTGATGTCGTCCCGCTCTCAGGACGCCATCGACCTGTTTCTGGGTAACTTCGCTGTGGATGAGTCTGACGGGCCCACTCCTCTCCGGGTGCAGAAGGACTGGAAGTTCCTCACGGTCGGTCCAGCTGTCCGTCCGTAGCGTCCCTCTCAGGAGGTCATGTGACTGCAGTGTAACCTTTGACCTCTTCCTGCAGCTGCCCATCATCATGCTGGTGGCATTCTCCATGTGCATCGTCTGCCTGCTCATGGCTGGTAAGTTCTAGAAATGTTCCCACTGGCTCATGATCTCTTCTCTGTTGACTTGAGGGAGAGAGCTGTTGACCCTGTGTCCTGTAGGCGACACGTGGACGGAGACCCTGGCCTACGTGGTGTTCTGGGGGGCGGCGAGCGCCATCACAGCCACCATCATCCTGTTCAACGGGCAGGACTTTGTGGACGCGCCCAAGCTGGTGCACAAGGAGAAGCTGGACTGAGGCGCGGAGCAGGCGGACTGTTGACCTCTACATCCTGTGTGGAGGTGCTGCTGTCCCCTCCAGAGGCTGTGATGCACTTTGACTGTTTTAATGTTCTTTACTTTCCTCAAAACAACCATTTAGAACACTACTGCTCATTTTGGTATTCCATATTTGTGTCATGATGTCACCAAGCTGAACCGACCAATAGACATGATGGTGAAGCGGGGGCGGTCAGTGTCCACACCACACATGAGTCATCAGTGATGATGAGGGCAGCTCCTTCATCCCAACACATCGTATGTCTAACATTCAAATAACAGTCCCTCTCAGAGTATCTGATGGTCCCCAGACTGCCGAGGAGCTGATGGGCCCTGAATGCACCGCGCCGTACAACGGGCACGTCCAGGTGAACGTGTGTCTGGCCGTGTGCTGAGCCATCGGTTCTGACGCTAACTTGTGATTGGTCGCCGCTGCTCTCGGGGGTCTCCATGGTTTCTGTCCAGACGGGTGATGAGCACGTTGTCTCCACACGGGTTGTTGTTGTTGTTGTTGGCCTTACAGGCCGTCTAGGACCTGTCTTCTTCTCCGTCCCAGGGGAAACTGCTGCAGCCGTTGTCATGGGAGCAGACATGGTGGCTGGGTCAGAGATGTAGCTGGAGACATGGGGAGGAGTTCTGTGGTCCTGCAGCAGAACATCAGTGTTTCTGACCTCCTTTAAGATCTTTATACGTCTTACCATCGAGTGTTTACTGTGTCGTGACAATATCAGACACTTCTGTTGAAGTCCAAATCCTTGATCTCCAGAGGATTGTTCCGGGGATTCCCTTTGATCTCCGACCTGACGTTGCATGGGTTTACCGTGCTCCTGTCCAGGTGGTCCAGGTGCAGCCTTCCATTCATGTAAAGCCACTCTGATGTTGATGAAGCCGTGTGTGATGTCCTATGCAGGAGGTCTGCTGTTGGTCCTGCAGTGAGAACAGGATCTCATGTGACGGGTCATCCGTGTGGATGTGTTCATGGCCGTGCTCCAGCTCGGTTCATTCTGATCTGAACCGTCTCACGTCGTAAAGCAGGAGAGGCCAGACAACGCTCTTTACATCTGGGGAACAGGACGAGCCGTGAGGGCAGGATCACTTCTGCGTCAGACGTGTTGCTCTGCATGACGGCAGCGGCTGGTGGCTCCGGAGCGCTCCTCCTGGAGCTCATCAGTCGTTCAGCGCCTCATGGACACGCCCTCCTCTGCTCACGCAGCAGACCTGTGGTGTTCTGGGATGTGGTCATGACGTGTTCTTTAGCTTGTGGACATCACTCTAGTGGATCATGTGATGTGTCACATGACGAGCACACTTTACTGCACCTGTTCATTTGGGCTTCCTTTGATCACACTGATCTTTCTTCTTCTTGGGCATCTGGGGGCTTTAGAAATGTGTGGAGGGTTCATTCTTCATTTAAAGAATAAAGTATATATTCAAGCATATCAAATGAAACGCTGTCAACATTTGTTTGTTGTACTTGGGATCATTAATAAATTGGTTTAGTCTATTGCACACAAGCGGATACTTAGTTTGATGCAACGCTGGAGTGTTTGTGTCTGAAGGCGGTCCACCAACAGGACCACGGCACCGGGCTGACTGCATGCAGACGGCCCCGACGCGACCCCGACGCGACCCCTTCTGCAGCCGGACAGAGACGGCCTGGCCTTCAATGTGGACAACCTTTGCGGCCTCTGACAGGGATGTGGACCTCCAGGCGCTGCCTCCTCTCCAGGTGAAGGTCACGTTGAGGAGAACGACCTGGGGTCGGCTCTGCTTTCTCAAGTCCTTCTCCATGGGCTCCTCAAACTCCTCCCAGAGCCGCAGCCCTGCTGGTACCAAAAGGCCTCCTTCAGCTCCACCCCGGGTGTCAATACATCTATATATGTATATACTAATTGATAAGTAGTGATTTAAATGATGCATCTGTTAGTAGTTCGTATAAATGCATCTGATGGCCGTTGAGTCTCCTCAGAGGTCAGACATGGGGACAAGGCTCTGGGTTATGGGTCCACTAGTGCACGTCCATTCAGAGCCACTAGGTGGCGACAGTGCAGCAGGTTGGCTGCTGGCCGCCATCAATACGAGGCGAGAAGAAGAAGGACGTCGCTTGACGTCAGCACGTAACGTGGATGTACTCCCCCCCCCCCCCCCTTTATTATTCTACTTAGCATGTGCAGCCTCGACGGTTCCGCCTAACTGACGCCGTCCACCCTCCGGTCCTTCCCGTGATCGCGACCCCCGCCGCGGCAGCATGAGCACGTTGTGGATGGGCAACGTGAGTACCGCCGAACGCGAGCCGCGGAACGCGCCCTGAACGCGGCTAGCTGCGCGCGTTGTGCGCATGGAGCTCAAAACCTTTAGTAAAACACGTTAATGTCGTCGTGCTGGTTGGGCTTCAACGCGCTTCGCGTTAACCGGAACCCCGTGTTTAGTTTCGGCTCCTGAGCACCGGAAAGCAACACGTAGCGGAGAGCTAGCAGCTAGCCGCTAGCTCTCCGCTCCACGGCGCATGCGCGAGCCCCTGATGGGCTCCAGTGGAACGTGGGCTGTGTCTACTACCGCGCACTTGAGCACTTGGAGCTGACTTTCAGTGTTCGAAGTGCGCCACTGAAAAAACCAGCAGAATTCAGTGCACTGAAAGTACCCGGATGGTGCACTGCAAACGGGCAAAACATGTAAAACGATGGACACTACTCGCCCTAAGCGGCCGCCATCTTGGCTACGTACCGGAAGAGGAGGAGCCCTTTCGCCAGCTTTTCATTTTATTTCTAAAACAATGGCGGACAGCACAAGCGGTAGACCACGAAGCTACAGACCGTAAATGTAAGTATCAGCGGTAATTACACATTGTACTGGTATTACAATGTACTACTAACATGCCATTCTCAGATTAGTGAGCATACCTAGGTAGCATTAGATGCCATTGGATCTGCATGGCAGTTATGATAAACTAGCTGGCTAAGCCACCACCCGGCCAGTCCGACGAAGGTGCACTTTTATCGGACACTTTTCGCTTGACGAGCGGGGCAGGTGGCGGGCTCCAACGGCAAGTCCGACGACAGATAGCTGTCAGTCATCGGACAGTGTTAAACAACTGCTGTTCTGTTAAACAATCGAAATAGCAATTTTAATAATGGATTAACAATGGATATGCTCAGTTTAATAACGGGTTAACATGACACCGCGAGCGTTTGCACACACGCCGCCCGATAATTAATACCGTTACGATAGCTATCTAAGCTTGTCCTTCTAGAAATAATTGTAGCTTTCAATCATCGTTGTGTGTTGTTTTTTAGATGTTGTGTATGTATGTATTAATTTAAATGTAATCGTGGTCTGGGACAGAGCACTGAATGGCTATCCTATTTCTGTTTCCTGCCCCAGAGACGTTTCCTGGAGGTGCTGGTGCTGGTCCTCTGCTGCCCTCCCGACATCTGGCTCCAATGACCTCTGGCACCTCACATCCACCTCCAGGGCCTTTAAGAAGATGGACCGCCATCGCGTCTTCAGTATCCCGAAGGACCTCTCCACAACACACCTGGCCTTTGACAGGCAGCAGTTGTAGCTTGGAGGTGGACAGGCTGCCTGAAGGGGGTCATGAGGCAGATGGGTTGGGACAGGCAGGGTAGCCACCATCCCCAAGGATACAGTATCCTGGTGGAGGGGATGACTGCTCATAGAAGATGGGGCTGTTATTCAGGACCCTGGCATCATGCACTGAGCCCGGGGCCTGTCGAAGGCCCTGGCCACCACCCGATAGGAGGTGGCGCTGGCAAGCCAAAAAATAAACACTAGACGGGAGATCTCGGGGCCCCAACCGTGGTCAGTCAGTGCCCAGCACAGCCATGAGGGCGTTGAATGACTCGGGTGAGCCTGAAGTCCACCCTCATGTCACTGTGGCCATCACAACACAACGCCAGCAGTGGCATTGCAACATTGATACGGCAGCGCCGCCTGGGACTGGGTGGCTGCTGTAGAGTGTGGGGAGGGGAGGGGAAGGGAAGATTATATTAATATGCAAGTCATTTTATCAATAAAATGTTGTCATTGAGGTTTTGTAGTCTTTTATTGCGTTTTCTGATTTATATTAGAATTGATGCATGTTTGTAACAATAATTAATATGCCTGTGTGTTCAATTGCTAATTGATTCCTGCATCAGGGTGAACTTCACTACAACAGAGATGTGTATAAAAGTACAGTCAGTCAAAGTAGGCCTATTACTGTGTGAATTCAAGCAGATGATGACTATCATTTCAGTGGATAATTCTTAAAACTAATTGGAATCTAGGGACAAACATGTACAGATTTGTCATGTTTTATTTCCATATGGTGTGTATGTGGATTGCAAAGAAGAAGGCTACTTCTGACAAAGATAATTGAGAATTTAGCATACCTAGCGAGGAGAATTTAATTGCAACTATTACATGAAGCTATGCTGTGAAGGTAAGGCAAAATCACACAATTTAATTTACATATACCATCTCGACTTCAGCCAGAAGGCGGAGGCTCCTGCCGCGATTGTGGAGGTATCGCAGTTTCCACATGGGGTGGAGAAAGGTAAACAAGGGGCAACAAGAGGGCAAGAAGTGCATTCATTTGGTCACTTTAAGGGTTAGGGTATCGCAAGCAGATTTGCATACGTCACTCCCGGCTTAATTTCGCGGGTGCCGTGAACAGATTTGCGTCCGTCACTTCCGCCAAGTGGTTAACGGTTAAGTGTTCCATTTGGGACAGCGCTTCATCAGCGACGCAGTGCACTGAATTGCAGTGCACTTCGTTAAGTGCGCGGTAGTAGACACAGCCGTGGTCTCTGTTTATTCTCCATCTCGACGCATCAGACCAGCTCCACACTCACACCTCCTGTTGGAGACATGGAGACTGACACATGAGTCCTACTTGTGAAAACACCTTTAGATGTGAGATAACTCAGCTTTTTATGTAGATATTATCGGGATGCGGATGAATCTCAGTTTCTACACACAATCCAGTGCTTTGACGGCCTTCACGCCTGGAGGCCGTGTCTCAGTGTGTTGCTGAGCTCTCCGTCTGTCGCCTGCAGCTGGAGATCTACATGGATGAGAAGTTCATCACCAGGTCCTTCTCCACCATGGGGGAGCAGGTGGTCAATGTGCGCATCATACGCAACAAGATGACCGGGTGAGAATGAAATCCACAAGCGGTCGTCCCGTTTGGGCGGGCTCCATTCTGACGTTAAACAGTTTGTCGTCCCCCAGGGGGGCCCTGGGCTACTGCTTCGTGGAGATGACCGATGAGGCCACAGCGGAGAGATGTCTCCGCAAAATCAACGGGAAATCCTTGCCGGGATCCAGTCCGGTAGGTCCAGACCGTCGCCACGCTGCAGTGTTTGTCCTGAGAAAAGGCTTTTAACGTTCCTCTCCCACAGGCCACGAGGTTCAAACTGAACCGAGCCACCTTCGGGAAGCAGGACAGTGGGTGAGTCATACGGAGCAGAGCCAATCAAACAAGGCGGTTCAGGGTCACGTCTGTGTTTTACAGCCCGGCCCAATCTTCTTCTGTTCTGAAGTCTAAGTGACCAATGGAGACAACGCTTTGTGTCTCCGGTAATGAGGGACAGCCTTCAGCATCAGAGCGCCCTGCGCCCGCTAAAGGGCGTCGGGTCCCTGACTTGATGTGGGCGGAGACGTGACCTCAGAGCTGCTCCTGCTCCATATTCAGATCTGACGAGGCTTTTGTGAGACTGGGACGTGATAATGACAGATTAACGGATTATTAAAGCGTTGGCTGCGGCCCCTCCCTGCTCCTCCCTCATGCTGCGTCGGCTGAGGTCAGAGGAACGCTCCCTCAGCAAAGCTACTTAAACATGTTGTTAAACATTGCACATGTTAAGAAGGGAATATGAAGCGTCTACATGACACATACTTGCTTATTGATAGTGCACATGAGTAACTGGACCATATTCAAAGGGTGTCCCCAGAAACATGAGTTCAGCTTGTAAACACGACGTTTCCCTGTAAGATGAGTGGTCCCAGTGAGTCCCTGATGACGTGTGTCCCCCTGCAGTCAGATGTACTCTCTGTTTGTGGGAGATCTCACTCCGGAGGTGGACGACGGGATGCTTTACGAGTTCTTTTACAACCGCTACCCTTCCTGTCGAGGGGGGAAAGTAGTGCTGGACAGCATGGGCAACTCCAAGTGAGTATCCCGACGTCCTGTTGCGTGTTCATGAGCCTCCTGCAGCCGCCAGGGTGTCTGAGCAGAGGGGGAGGGGCCCTGTGAAGCTGCTCTGGGGCTCTTCATTGAGGGACTTGAGTGGAGGGTTTCCTCTTCACATCTGTTCCTCGTGCTGCTGTCCCGTAGCCACGCCCTCTCTGTCCCGTAGCCACGCCACCTCAGGGTCCGCGATGGAAAAAAAATAAACAACCTGTGTTCATCACGTCAGCGAGTATGTTTCCAGTCGGCTCCAGCAGAACCCTCGTTCTGTTTGGATCAATAGTCATGGAGTTGATAAGCGAGTCTTCTTGTCTGATCAATGCTGTGAGGTGAATGGACAGAGCGGCACAGATTTTTTTTGGAGCACCGAAGACCCATTTCGACCCAGGAAAAACCCTGCTTCTGTCCCGTAGCCATGCCCCCTCTGTCCCGTAGCCACGCCCCTCTGTCCTGTAGCCACGCCCCCTCTGTCTCTCTCTCTCCACTCAGCTGCTCTGTCTCTCTCCTCTCACAGCTGCTCTGTCTCTCTCCTCTCTCAGCTGCTCTGTCTCTCTCCACTCAGCTGCTCTGTCTCTCTCTCCCTAGGGGCTGTGGCTTTGTCCAGTTCCCAGACGAGCGGCTGCAGAAGCGGGCCTTGGAGGACTGTCAGGGCGCCGTGGGCCTGGGGGGTAAGCCTCTGAGGCTGAGCCTGGCTGCCAACAAGTGAGTAGTCGTGCTGGGCGGTGGGTGTGAGACGCGTGGGGGCGGAGCTCAGCACTGTCTCCTCCTCCCTCTTGAGCTTAAGGAACCGGCAGCAGCAGCAGCAGCCGCCGTCGGAGCAGAGGGCGTGGCAGGCCGGCTCGGGGTACAAGCCCGGCTACGACCAGTTCAACCAGTACCAGCAGCAGGCCTACCCGGGGTACTACCCCTCCTGGGGCTACGACCAGGCCGCCGGAGGCTACGGCTACAACTACCAGCAGTACGACTACTCTCAGTACCCCCCCCCCCAGGTGAGTGGTGCCAGCCGCCAGCAGCCGGGTTCCTACGCTCATGGAAAATCACAAAAGTTTTGGAAAAGTCCTGGAGATTTGTTATATTCACATGTTCATTTACGCCGAGTTTGAAATAATGTATATATTTTAGAAAGAAAGACGCTCAAAATTTCAGCCGGCGTGCTCTCTGACTGGCGGCGCACAGTTCTCTGGTCATTTGTTTAGTTCAATGTAGACTGAGTGCTTTGGACTTCACGTTGTTTACATACGACTTGCTCTCAGTTGTTGATGTATGACCCGAGCTGTGAGTCTGGTCCTGTGAGCGGCGGTCAGCCTGTCTCTGGGTCACTGTGTCTCTGTGTCACTGTGTTCTCCGTGTCACTGTGTTCTCCGTGTCTCTGTGGTCACTGTGTTCTCCGTGTCTCTGTGGTCACTGTGTCCTCTGTGGTCTCTGTGTCACTGTGTTCTCCGTGTCACTGTGGTCACTGTGTCCTCTGTGGTCACTGTGTCCTCTGTGGTCACTGTGTCCTCTGTGTTCTCTGTGTCACTGTGTTCTCCGTGTCACTGTGTTCTGTGTCACTGTCCTCCGTGTCTCTGGTCACTGTGTCCTCCGTGTCTCTGTGGTCACTGTGTCCTCTGTGTCTGTGTTCTCTGTGTCACTGTGTCCTCTATGTCACTGTGTCCTCTGTGTCACTGTGTTCTCCATGTCACTGTTCTCCGTGTCACTGTGTCCTCTGTGTTCTCTGTGTCCTCTGTGTCACTGTGTTCTCCGTGTCACTGTGTTCTCCGTGTCTCTGTCACTGTCTCCTCTGTGTTCTCCGTGTCACTGTGTTCTGTGTCTCTGTCACTGTGTTCTCTGTGTCACTGTGTCACTGTGGTCACCGTGTTCTCTGTGTCACTGTGTCCTCTGTGTCACTGTGTTCTCTGTGTCCTCTATGTCCACTGTGTCCTCTGTGTCACTGTGTCACTGTTCTCCGTGTCACTGTGTTCTCTGTGTCACTGTGTTCTCTGTGTCACTGGTCACTGTGTCCTCTGTGTCAGTGTTCTCTGTGTCGCTGTGGTCACTGTGTCACTGTCTCTGTGGTCACTGTGTCTCTGTTACTGTGTTCTGTGGTCACTGTGTCCTCTGTGGTCACTGTGTTCTGTGTCCTCTGTGGTCACTCTGTCCTCTGTGTCACTGGTCTCTGTGTCTGTCTCTGTGGTCTCTGTGTTCTCTGTGTTCTCTGTGTCACTGGTCACTGTGTCTCTGTGTCACTGTTCTCCGTGTCACTGGTCTCTGTGGTCACTGTGTCCTCTGTGGTCACTGTGTCCTCTGTGGTCACTGTGTCCTCTGTGTTCACTGTGTTCACTGTGTCCTCTGTGGTCACTGTGTCCTGTGTCCTCTGTGTCCTCTGTGGTCACTGTGTCCTCTGTGTCCTCTGTGGTCACTGTGTCCTCTGTGTTCTCTGTCACTGTGTTCACTGTGTCCTCTGTGGTCCCTGTGGTCACTGTGTCCTCTGTGGTCACTGTGTGTTGTGTCCTCTGTGGTCACTCTGTCCTCTGTGTCACTGGTCTCTGTGTCACTGTGTCCTCTGTGTCTCTGTGTCACTGTTCTCTGTGGTCAGTGTCCTCTGTGGTCACTGTGTCCTCTGTGGTCACTGTGTCCTCTGTGGTCACTGTGTCCTCTGTGTTCACTGTGTCCTCTGTGTTCACTGTGTCCTCTATGGTCACTGTGTCCTGTGTCCTCTGTGGTCACTGTGTTCTCTGTGTCACTGTGTTCACTGTGTCCTCTGTGGTCCCTGTGTCCTCTGTGTTCTCTGTGTCACTGTGTCCTCTATGGTCACTGTGTTCTCTGTCACTGTGTCCTCTGTGGTCCCTGTGTCCTCTGTGTCCTCTGGTCACTGTGTTCACTGTCTCTGTGGTCTCTGTGTCCTCTGTTCTCTGTGTCTCTGGTCTCTGTGTTCTCTTTGTCCTCTATGGTCTCTGTGGTCACTGTGTCCTCTGTGGTCTCTGTGTTCTCTATGTCCTCTGTGGTCTCTGTGTTCTCTGTGTCTCTGTCCTCTGTGGTCACTGTGTCCTCTATGTCCTCTGTGGTCACTGTCCTCTGTGTCCTCTGTGGTCACTGTGTTCTCTGTGTCTCTGTCCTCTGTGGTCACTGTGTTCTGTGTCACTGTGGTCACTGTCCTCTGTGTCTCTGTGGTCACTGTGTTCTCTGTGTCTCTGTCCTCTGTGGTCACTGTGTTCTGTGTCACTGTGGTCACTGTCCTCTGTGTCTCTGTGTCGCTGTGGTCTCTGTGTCCTCTGTGGTCTGTGTCCTCTGTGTTCCCTATGTCTCTGTGGTCACTGTGTTATCTGTGTTCACTGTGTCCTCTGGTCTCTGTGTCCTCTGTGTTATCTGTGGTCTCTGTGTCCTCTGTGTCCTCTGTGGTCTGTGTCCTCTGTGTTCTCTATGTCTCTGTGGTCACTGTGTTATCTGTGGTCTCTGTGTTCTCTATGTCCTCTGTGGTCACTGTCCTCTGTGGTCTCTGTGGTCTCTGTGTCCTCTGTGGGCACTGTGTCCTCTGTGGTCACTGTGTTATCTGTGGTCACTGTGTCCTCTGTGTCCTCTGTGGTCACTGTGTTATCTGTGGTCACTGTGTTATCTGTGGTCACTGTGTCCTCTGTGGTCACTGTGTCCTCTGTGGTCTCTGTGTCCTCTGTGGTCTCTGTGTCCTCTGTGGGCACTGTGTCCTCTGTGGTCACTGTGTTATCTGTGGTCACTGTGTCCTCTGTGGTCTCTGTGTCCTCTGTGATCACTGTGTCCTCTGTGGTCTCTGTGTCCTCTGTGGTCTCTGTGGGCACTGTGTCCTCTGTGGTCTCTGTGTCCTCTGTGGTCTCTGTGGGCACTGTGTCCTCTGTGGTCACTGTGTTATCTGTGGTCTCTGTGTCCTCTGTGGTCACTGTGTTATCTGTGGTCACTGTGTCCTCTGTGGTCACTGTGTTCTCTGTGTCACTGTTCTGTTTGTCACTGTGTTCTCTGTGCAGGAGGCGGAGGCCGTGGAGGACGACGGGCTGGAAGGTGATGACATCATCTTCATTGTTGACGCATCATTCAGAGTTTTGGTTGTTTCCTGTACATGTTGACGGTGTTTACACCTGAAGCAGAACACCTGTGATGAGTCAGCACTCTAACGGACCGGTCCTGTGCTGCAGACCCCAGCCCCCAGCTGGATGTGCTGGAGGCCAACAGGAAGTTCATGGCGCTGAGCGAGGAGCTGTACGACGCCCTGATCGAGTGCCACTGGCAGCCGAGTGCCGAGCCCGACTACCTGCCCTGTGGCCTGCCGGAGCCGCTCTACTGCTGACCGGGCCTGGTGTTCTGATGGATCTGCAGAATGTGTTGGTCAGACACGGACTGTAAGGAGCCGACCCAGAGACACGCTCTGGGCCGGCGCTGAACCCCTCGGCTCCTAGTCCACGTTGTTGATGTCTATGTAATCTTTATTGTAACCACGGCAACGGGTCATCTCCTCTGTGAAGAACTCCAGAGCAGCTCGTCATCAATAAAAGGAGCAGGAAGCTGAGTCCATGTCTCTGAGCCACTTATCACACACTGACATGAGGACTAACACACACTGACATGAGGACTAACACACACACATGAGGACTGACGAGGTCTAAGACACACTGACATGAGGACTAACACACTGACATGAGGACTAACACACACTGACATGAGGACTAACACACACACATGAGGACTAACACACACTGACATGAGGACTGACGAGGTCTAAGACACACTGACATGAGGACTAACACTGACATGAGGACTAACACACACTGACATGAGGACTAACACACACTGACATGAGGACTAACACACACACATGAGGACTGACGAGGTCTAAGACACACTGACATGAGGACTAACACACACTGACATGAGGACTAACACACACTGACATGAGGACTAACACACACACATGAGGACTGACGAGGTCTAAGACACACTGATATGAGGACTAACACACTGATATGAGGACTAACACACACTGACATGAGGACTAACACACTGACATGAGGACTAACACACATGAGGACTGACATGAGGACTAACACACACTGACATGAGGACTAACACACTGACATGAGGACTATCACACTGACATGAGGACTAACACACTGACATGAGGACTAACACACACACGAGGACTGACGAGGTCTAAGACACACTGACATGAGGACTAACACACTGACATGAGGACTAACACACTGACATGAGGACTAACACACTGACATGAGGACTGACGAGGTCTAAGACACACTGACATGAGGACTAACACACTGATATGAGGACTAACACACTGATATGAGGTCTAACACACACTGACATGAGGTCTAACACACTGATATGAGGTCTAACACACTGACATGAGGACTAACACACTGACATGAGGTCTAAGACACACTGACATGAGGACTAACACACACTGACATGAGGTCTAAGACACACTGACATGAGGACTAACACACTGACATGAGGACTAACACACACTGACATGAGGACTAACACACACTGACGTGAGGACTAACACACTGACGTGAGGACTAACACACACTGACGTGAGGACTAATACTCACTGACGTGAGGACTAACACACTGACGTGAGGACTAACACACTGACGTGAGGACTAACACACACTGACATGAGGACTAACACACACTGACATGAGGACTAACACACTGACATGAGGACTAACACACTGACGTGAGGACTAACACACACTGACGTGAGGACTAACACACACTGACATGAGGACTAACACACTGACATGAGGACTAACACACACTGACATGAGGACTAACACACTGACATGAGGACTAACACACTGACATGAGGACTAACACACACTGACATGAGGACTAACACACTGACATGAGGACTATCACACTGACATGAGGACTAACACACTGACATGAGGACTAACACACTGACATGAGGACTAACTCACTGACGTGAGGACTAACACACTGACATGAGGACTAACACACTGACATGAGGACTAACACACACTGACATGAGGACTAACACACACTGACATGAGGACTATCACACTGACATGAGGACTAACACACACTGACATGAGGACTAACACACTGACATGAGGACTATCACACTGACATGAGGACTAACACACACTGACATGAGGACTAACACACTGACATGAGGACTATCACACTGACATGAGGACTAACACACTGACATGAGGACTAACACACTGACATGAGGACTATCACACTGACATGAGGACTAACACACACTGACATGAGGACTAACACACTGACATGAGGACTATCACACTGACATGAGGACTAACACACTGATATGAGGACTAACACACACTGACATGAGGACTAATACACACTGACATGAAGACTAACACACTGACATGAGGACTAACACACTGACATGAGGACTAACACACACTGACATGAGGACTAACACACTGACATGAGGACTAACACACACTGACATGAGGACTAACACACTGACATGAGGACTGACATGAGGACTAACACACACTGACATGAGGACTAACACACTGACATGAGGACTGTGTGTGTACGTCACTGTGTGTACATCACTGTGTACGTCACTGTGTGTACGTCACTGTGTACGTCACTGTGTGTACGTCACTGTGTACGTCACTGTGTGTACGTAAGGTTATGTTAACCTATGTTTTTTTCCTTTGATTTGTTTGTATGGTTTAGTTCATGTGTAGCAGGACTATTGATGGACATATACACCTCTGATCTCATTACTGCTTCCCACCACACGCACGCACACACGCGTCAGTCATTGTTCCCCGTCATGTGGAAACAAGACATCTAGTAGATACTGAACCGGTGTGGCGCCACCAGGTGGAGACCAACAGCCATGTCTGTTTCTTCTGATGCTTTGAGTTTTATCTGTTGACTTATATCCCATAATATGCCACAGGCAGTCAGGGTGAAGGTGGTCATGTTAATGTTCAACACACTGAGGTTAGAGCTGTTTAAGGACCTTTAACTCTATCAGTATTACACAATGTCATCCAACCCAATCAGAAATGAAGAGGTTCCTGTTTGTGGCTGTCAGCATGTGGGAGGGAGAGGCTCCCTGGAGAGGTCAGGAGTGAGGAGACATTCTGGAGCCTGAGCAACAGAACATTCAATTCGTAAAGTTGCATGAGGATGTTCTTCATTCTGCAGCCTCAACGTGGACCGAGGCACCGCCGAGGGATTTCACCATCGCTCCATAGCCACATGTCACACGCCACAGCCGGGCCGCGTGGGAGCGGACCAGGTACTCCTGGAGCTCATTCCAGGTTCAATGACAATGTCCCTGGAGGTCTGCTTAGGGCCTGGACTGGAGTCCTCCTGGTCCCTGGAGGTCTGCTTAGGGCCTGGACTGGAGTCCTCCTGGTCCCTGGAGGTCTGCTTAGGGCCTGGACTGGAGTCCGAGTGCCAACAGATACTTTTACCACTGAGTTAGACTAACAGACGTCTCGCCCAGTGATGGAGGCTCCACGTTGTTGCCATGTTGTTATGCTTTTATTTTGAAAACCCCGGTGTCTGGCGGGATGGAGCGCTGCGGCTCGCTTGACCCGCTGCCGCGTGCAGCGCTGCAGAGCGACAGAGCGGCTGTCACGCAGACCGGCAGGAGGACCAGCGGAGACAGCCGAGGACCAGCGCGCCACGGCGGGGTCGAGCTGACGGCGCTCCGCCCGGAGGCTCCATCCCGGAGACGAGCCGTCCTCCAGCGGGCAGCACGGCAACAGGACCCGCAGACAACTTCCCAAAGTCCCGCTGCGTGAGCCCGGTCCAGAGGCTCGGTCCAGAGGCTCGGTCCAGAGGCTCGGTCCAGTCTCGTGATCCCGGTCCAGAGGCTCGGTCCAGAGGCTCCGTCCAGTCTCGTGATCCCGGTCCAGAGGCTCGGGGCTCGGTGTGAGGACCTCCTGCTCCCCGCACGCATTCCGGTCGGAGTGTCGCCTCCATCGGCTGAAGCAGACCCGTTTATAGGGGAGCGAGCGTTAGTCCAGCACGGCACGGCACGACGCGGCACGGGGCGGAACGGCGCGGCAGCCCATCGTTCAGGTAAAGAAAGACACACTTATGATTCCTGTCGATTTAAAATATAGATGCGGCTTCCGTGACACGTGAAGCCTCTGAACCAGAAGGTGTTCTCTCTGGTGGGCCTGTGGGGGTCAGGGGGGAGCCTCATAGACCAGACCCCCTGTGGGGGGTCAGGGGGGAGCCTCATAGACCAGACCCCCTGTGGGGGTCAGGGGAGAGCCTCATAGACCAGACCCCCTGTGGGGGTTCAGGGGGGAGCCTCATAGACCAGACCCCCTGTGGGGGTCAGGGGAGAGCCTCATAGACCAGACCCCCTGTGGGGGTTCAGGGGGGAGCCTCATAGACCAGACCCCCTGTGGGGGTTCAGGGGGGAGCCTCATAGACCAGACCCCCTGTGGGGGGTCAGGGGAGAGCCTCATAGACCAGACCCCCTGTGGGGGTCAGGGGAGAGCCTCATAGACCAGACCCCCTGTGGGGGTTCAGGGGGGAGCCTCATAGACCAGACCCCCTGTGGGGGTCAGGGGGAGCCTCATAGACCAGACCCCCTGTGGGGGGTCAGGGGAGAGCCTCATAGACCAGACCCCCTGTGGGGGTCAGGGGGGAGCCTCATAGACCAGACCCCCTGTGGGGGTTCAGGGGAGAGCCTCATAGACCAGACCCCCTGTGGGGGTTCAGGGGGGAGCCTCATAGACCAGACCCCCTGTGGGGGTTCAGGGAAGAGCCTCATAGACCGGACCCCCTGTTGGGGGTCAGGGGAGAGCCTCATAGACCAGACCCCCTGTGGGGGTTCAGGGGGGAGCCTCATAGACCAGACCCCCTGTGGGGGTTCAGGGGGGAGCCTCATAGACCAGACCCCCTGTGGGGGTTCAGGGAAGAGCCTCATAGACCAGACCCCCTGTGGGGGGTCAGAGGAGAGCCTCATAGACCGGACCCCCTGTGGGGGTTCAGGGGGAGCCTCATAGACCAGACCCCCTGTGGGGGTTCAGGGGGAGCCTCATAGACCAGACCCCCTATGGGGGTCAGGGGGAGCCTCATAGACCGGACCCCCTGTGGGGGGTCAGGGGAGAGCCTCATAGACCAGACCCCCTGTGGGGGTTCAGGGGAGAGCCTCATAGACCAGACCCCCTGTGGGGGTTCAGGGGGGAGCCTCATAGACCAGACCCCCTGTGGGGGTTCAGGGAAGAGCCTCATAGACCAGACCCCCTGTGGGGGGTCAGGGGAGAGCCTCATAGACCGGACCCCCTGTGGGGGTTCAGGGGGAGCCTCATAGACCAGACCCCCTATGGGGGTCAGGGGGAGCCTCATAGACCGGACCCCCTGTGGGGGGTCAGGGGGGAGCCTCATAGACCAGACCCCCTACCATCACGAAGCACACGTTCCCTTGGCGGAGGTACTGGGCCAATGCAGTGGTGCTGTTATAATCCTGCTGCTGCTCGGTACCCCATGAGGATGGGACCGGGCTCCCGGTGCTGGTACTGCTCGGTACCCCATGAGGATGGGACCGGGTACTGTTGTGGACCAGGTACCGCCCAGGTACAAAGAAGGGGTTTTCTGTCGGCCCGGGTCCATGGTGGCCCGGCTACTGGGTGCCCAGGAAGGGCCTCAGAGAACATGAGGCTGGCATCTCCTCCACTAGTCCGCATGTATCAAGTAGCCTAAGATCCAGATTATAATCGGGTTGAACGACCGAAGGCTCCAAGTGATTCATTTGGGGCAGAGGAGGAAAGGCCTCAGAACCGGACCAGAAGGATGAGGCTCAGTTGCTGGGTCCTGAAGGCCTTCCTGGCCCTCGGGGGCCTCGGTACAGAGCTTTCCTCTCTGTGACCTTGTGTTCAGGACGATGACTCCACGCCGTGGCTGCAGGCCCAGTTCCGTCTCAAGGGATTTTTAGTTCTTGGTGATTTATTTCTTTATGAGTGACGCAGAGCGACTGGAGGCGGCCCAGTAGCAGAGCAGTTGATGGACCATGGAGATGTTCAGTGGCATAACTGTTCTGTCCACGTTTCCTACATTAAAGGACTGAAACACAAATCAGAGAGTTTGGCAATAACCTTCTGAAATATTATCCGTGACGAGAAATAAATGATCAAATGTGGCAAATGAATTTAAAGTGTGCAACTACTCATGAGTTGACTCTTCTTTGCTGCTCTAACTTTGTTCTCCAGGGAAAACATCGCACCAGAAACCCCGTTGCTCAGTTAAATGTACTTTAGTTTCTCTTTTCTCGTCTTCTGACCAACACCACATGACATCATTCACAGCCTGGTGGGAGGGGCTACAGTGTGAGGTACCACCTGGCCACCAGGACGAACATCCACACACAACCTGGGCGTCAGTGTCTAGCCCAACGGCTGCAACGATGAGTCGACACAGTCGACAACGATGAGTCGACACAGTCGACAACGATGAGTCGACACAGTCGACAACGATGAGTCGACACAGTCGACAACGATTAGTCGTTGTTGATTATGATAAATGTTTGACGCGTAATTTTAGCATCGACTCATCGTTTATAATAAAAAAGATTAAAAGCTACCGGTTATTATGACTGGGCATTGCAATGAGCTACAGGAAGTGTGGGCAGTATGGCGTCCATCTCCATGGACCTGGCTGGACCCTCGTATTCACCGATAGAGCAGGTCCCAGTATTCAGATAGAGGAGGTCCCTGTATTCAGATAGAGGAGGTCCCAGTATTCAGATAGAGGAGGTCTCTGTATTCATATAGAGGAGGTCCCAGTATTCATATAGAGGAGGTCCCTGTATTCAGATAGAGGAGGTCCCAGTATTCAGATAGAGGAGGTCCCTGTATTCATATAGAGGAGGTCCCTGTATTCAGATAGAGGAGGTCCCAGTATTCAGATATAGGAGGTCCCTGTATTCAGATAGAGGAGGTCCCAGTATTCAGATAGAGGAGGTCCCTGTATTCATATAGAGGAGGTCCCTGTATTCAGATAGAGGAGGTCCCAGTATTCAGATAGAGGAGGTCCCAGTATTCAGATAGAGGAGGTCCCTGTATTCATATAGAGGAGGTCCCTGTATTCAGATAGAGGAGGTCCCAGTATTCAGATAGAGGAGGTCCCTGTATTCAGATAGAGGAGGTCTCTGTATTCAGATAGAGGAGGTCCCTGTATTCAGATAGAGGAGGTCCCAGTATTCAGATAGAGGAGGTCCCTGTATTCAGATAGAGGAGGTCCCAGCATTCAGATAGAGGAGGTCCCTGTATTCAGATAGAGGAGGTCCCTGTATTCATATAGAGGAGGTCCCAGTATTCAGATAGAGGAGGTCCCTGTATTCACAGATAGAGGAGGTCCCAGTATTAATATAGAGGAGGTCCCTGTATTCACAGATAGAGGAGGTCCCAGTATTAATATAGAGGAGGTCCCTGTATTCAGATAGAGGAGGTCCCTGTATTCAGATAGAGGAGGTCCCAGTATTAATATAGAGGAGGTCCCTGTATTCACAGATAGAGGAGGTCCCAGTATTCAGATAGAGGAGGTCCCTGTATTCAGATAGAGGAGGTCCCTGTATTCACAGATAGAGGAGGTCCCTGTATTCAGATAGAGGAGGTCCCTGTATTCACAGATAGAGGAGGTCCCAGTATTAATATAGAGGAGGTCCCTGTATTCACAGATAGAGGAGGTCCCAGTATTAATATAGAGGAGGTCCCTGTATTCAGATAGAGGAGGTCCCAGTATTCAGATAGAGGAGGTCCCTGTATTCACAGATAGAGGAGGTCCCAGTATTCAGATAGAGGAGGTCCCAGTATTCAGATAGAGGAGGTCTCTGTATTCATATAGAGGAGGTCCCTGTATTCAGATAGAGGAGGTCCCTGTATTCAGATAGAGGAGGTCTCTGTATTCATATAGAGGAGATCCCTGTATTCAGATAGAGGAGGTCCCTGTATTCAGATAGAGGAGGTCCCAGTATTCATATAGAGGAGGTCCCAGTATTCATATAGAGGAGGTCCCAGTATTCAGATAGAGGAGGTCCCAGTATTCAGATAGAGGAGGTCCCTGTATTCATATAGAGGAGGTCCCAGTATTCAGATAGAGGAGGTCCCTGTATTCATATAGAGGAGGTCTGTGTATTCATATAGAGGAGGTCCCTGTATTCATATAGAGGAGGTCCCAGTATTCAGATAGAGGAGGTCACTGTATTCATATAGAGGAGGTCCCTGTATTCAGATAGAGGAGGTGCCTGTATTCAGATAGAGGAGGTCCCAGTATTCATATAGAGGAGGTCCCTGTATTCAGATAGAGGAGGTCCCTGTATTCAGATAGAGGAGGTCCCAGTATTCAGATAGAGGAGGTCCCTGTATTCAGATAGAGGAGGTCCCTGTATTCATATAGAGGAGGTCCCTGTATTCATATAGAGGAGGTCCCAGTATTCAGATAGAGGAGGTCCCTGTATTCAGATGGAGGAGGTCCCTGTATTCAGATGGAGGAGGTCCCTGTATTCAGATAGAGGAGGTCCCAGTATTCAGATAGAGGAGGTCCCTGTATTCAGATAGAGGAGGTCCCAGTATTCATATAGAGGAGGTCCCAGTATTCATATAGAGGAGGTCCCTGTATTCATATAGAGGAGGTCCCAGTATTCAGATAGAGGAGGTCCCAGTATTCAGATAGAGGAGGTCCCAGTATTCAGATAGAGGAGGTCCCTGTATTCATATAGAGGAGGTCCCTGTATTCAGATCGAGGAGGTCCCTGTATTCATATAGAGGAGGTCCCTGTATTCATATAGAGGAGGTCCCTGTATTCATATAGAGGAGGTCCCTGTATTCAGATAGAGGAGGTCCCAGTATTCAGATAGAGGAGGTCCCTGTATTCAGATAGAGGAGGTCCCTGTATTCACAGATAGAGGAGGTCCCTGTATTCAGATAGAGGAGGTCCCTGTATTCATATAGAGGAGGTCCCTGTATTCAGATAGAGGAGGTCCCAGTATTCAGATAGAGGAGGTCCCTGTATTCAGATAGAGGAGGTCCCAGTATTAATATAGAGGAGGTCCCTGTATTCAGATAGAGGAGGTCCCTGTATTCAGATAGAGGAGGTCCCAGTATTCAGATAGAGGAGGTCCCTGTATTCACAGATAGAGGAGGTCCCTGTATTCAGATAGAGGATGTCCCTGTATTCACAGATAGAGGAGGTCCCAGTATTAATATAGAGGAGGTCCCTGTATTCAGATAGAGGAGGTCCCTGTATTCACAGATAGAGGAGGTCCCAGTATTAATATAGAGGAGGTCCCTGTATTGAGATAGAGGAGGTCCCAGTATTCAGATAGAGGAGGTCCCTGTATTCAGATAGAGGAGGTAGATAGAGGAGGTCCCAGTATTAATAGAGGAGGTCCCTGTATTGAGATAGAGGAGGTCCCAGTATTCAGATAGAGGAGGTCCCTGTATTCAGATAGAGGAGGTACCTGTATTTACCGAGACAGGTAGACGGGGTCCTAGAGACAGGTAGACGTGGTCTAGAGACAGGTAGACGGGGTCCTAGAGACAGGTAGACGGGTCCTAGAGACAGGTAGACGGGGTCTAGAGACAGGTAGACGGGGTCTAGAGACAGGTAGACGGGGTCCTAGAGACAGGTAGACGGGTCCTAGAGACAGGTAGACGGGGTCTAGAGACAGGTAGACGGGGTCCTAGAGACAGGTAGATGGGGTCCTAGAGACAGGTAGATGGGGTCCTAGAGACAGGTAGATGGGGTCCTAGAGACAGGTAGACGGGGTCCTAGAGACAGGTAGACGGGGTCCTAGAGACAGGTAGACGGGGTCCTAGAGACAGGTAGACGGGGTCTAGAGACAGGTAGACGGGGTCCTAGAGACAGGTAGATGGGGTCCTAGAGACAGGTAGACGGGGTCCTAGAGACAGGTAGACGGGGTCCTAGAGACAGGTAGACGGGGTCTAGAGACAGGTAGACGGGGTCCTAGAGACAGGTAGACGGGTCCTAGAGACAGGTAGACGGGTCCTAGAGACAGGTAGACGGGGTCCTAGAGACAGGTAGACAGGGTCTAGAGACAGGTGAGCGGGGTCCTAGAGACAGGTAGACGGGGTCCTAGAGACAGGTAGACGGGGTCCTAGAGACAGGTAGACGGGGTCCTAGAGACAGGTAGACGTGGTCCTAGAGACAGGTAGACGGGGTCCTAGAGACAGGTAGACGGGGTCCTAGAGACAGGTAGACGGGGTCCTAGAGACAGGTAGACGGGGTCTAGAGACAGGTAGACGGGGTCCTAGAGACAGGTAGACGTGGTCCTAGAGACAGGTAGACGGGGTCCTAGAGACAGGTAGACGTGGTCCTAGAGACAGGTAGACGTGGTCCTAGAGACAGGTAGACGGGGTCCTAGAGACAGGTAGACGGGGTCCTAGAGACAGGTAGACGGGGTCCTAGAGACAGGTAGACGGGGTCCTAGAGACAGGTAGACGGGGTCCTAGAGACAGGTAGACGGGGTCCTAGAGACAGGTAGACGGGGTCTAGAGACAGGTAGACGGGGTCCAAGAGACAGGTAGACGTGGTCCTAGAGACAGGTAGACGTGGTCCTAGAGACAGGTAGACGGGGTCTAGAGACAGGTAGACGGGGTCCTAGAGACAGGTAGACGTGGTCCTAGAGACAGGTAGACGGGGTCCTAGAGACAGGTAGACGGGGTCTAGAGACAGGTAGACGGGGTCCTAGAGACAGGTAGACGTGGTCCTAGAGACAGGTAGACGGGTCTAGAGACAGGTAGACGGGGTCCTAGAGACAGGTAGACGGGGTCCTAGAGACAGGTAGACGGGGTCTAGAGACAGGTAGACGGGTCTAGAGACAGGTAGACGGTCTAGAGACAGGTAGACGGGGTCCTAGAGACAGGTAGACGGGGTCTAGAGACAGGTAGACGGGGTCCTAGAGACAGGTAGACGGGTCTAGAGACAGGTAGACGGGGTCCTAGAGACAGGTAGACGGGGTCTAGAGACAGGTAGATGGGGTCTAGAGACAGGTAGATGGGGTCCTAGAGACAGGTAGACGGGGTCTAGAGACAGGTAGACGGGGTCCTAGAGACAGGTAGATGGGGTCCTAGAGACAGGTAGACGGGGTCCTAGAGACAGGTAGACGGGGTCCTAGAGACAGGTAGACGGGGTCTAGAGACAGGTAGACGGGGTCCTAGAGACAGGTAGACGGGGTCTAGAGACAGGTAGATGGGGTCCTAGAGACAGGTAGACGGGGTCTAGAGACAGGTAGACGGGGTCCTAGAGACAGGTAGACAGGGTCCTAGAGACAGGTAGACGGGGTCCTAGAGACAGGTAGACGGGTCCTAGAGACAGGTAGACGGGGTCTAGAGACAGGTAGACGGGGTCTAGAGACAGGTGGGTCTAGAGACAGGTAGACGGGGTCCTAGAGACAGGGTCTAGAGACAAGAAGACGGGGTCTAGAGACAGGTAGATGGGGTCTAGAGACAGGTAGACGGGGTCCTAGAGACAGGTAGACGGGGTCCTAGAGACAGGTAGACGGGGTCTAGAGACAGGTAGATGGGGTCCTAGAGACAGGTAGACGGGGTCTAGAGACAGGTAGACGGGGTCTAGAGACAGGTAGATGGGGTCTAGAGACAGGTAGATGGGGTCTAGAGACAGGTAGATGGGGTCCTAGAGACAGGTAGACGGGTCTAGAGACAGGTAGATGGGGTCTAGAGACAGGTAGACGGGTCTAGAGACAGGTAGGAGACAGGTAGATGGGGTCCTAGAGACAGGTAGACGGGGTCTAGAGACAGGTAGATGGGGTCCTAGAGACAGGTAGACGGGTCTAGAGACAGGTAGACGGGGTCCTAGAGACAGGTAGACGGGGTCCTAGAGACAGGTAGACGGGGTCCTAGAGACAGGTAGATGGGGTCCTAGAGACAGGTAGACGGGTCCTAGAGACAGGTAGACGGGGTCTAGAGACAGGTAGATGGGGTCCTAGAGACAGGTAGACGGGGTCCTAGAGACAGGTAGATGGGGTCTAGAGACAGGTAGACGGGGTCCTAGAGACAGGTAGACGGGGTCTAGAGACAGGTAGACGGGGTCCTAGAGACAGGTAGACGGGGTCTAGAGACAGGTAGATGGGGTCCTAGAGACAGGTAGACGGGATCCTAGAGACAGGTAGATGGGGTCCTAGAGACAGGTAGATGGGGTCTAGAGACAGGTAGATGGGGTCTAGAGACAGGTAGATGGGGTCTAGAGACAGGTAGACAGGTCTAGAGACAGGTAGACGGGGTCTAGAGACAGGTAGACGGGGTCCTAGAGACAGGTAGATGGGGTCTAGAGACAGGTAGACGGGGTCTAGAGACAGGTAGACGGGGTCTAGAGACAGGTAGATGGGGTCCTAGAGACAGGTAGATGGGTTCTAGAGACAGGTAGACGGGGTCCTAGAGACAGGTAGACGGGGTCTAGAGACAGGTAGACGGGGTCTAGAGACAGGTAGATGGGGTCCTAGAGACAGGTAGATGGGGTCTAGAGACAGGTAGACGGGGTCCTAGAGACAGGTAGACGGGGTCTAGAGACAGGTAGACGGGGTCCTAGAGACAGGTAGACGGGGTCTAGAGACAGGTAGACGGGGTCCTAGAGACAGGTAGACGGGGTCTAGAGACAGGTAGATGGGGTCCTAGAGAGGTAGACGGGGTCCTAGAGACAGGCAGACGTGTTAGAAGTAGAAACCGTTGATGATAATTGGTCACGGTTGATGGAGAAATGCCATCTAAATATCCACCAGGGCATACAGCTTTTTCCAAGGCCATTCCACTTGAGGACAGATCACTGGTTAAGGACAAGAGATTATTAATCTTGTCCCTAATAGTTCAAATCTTTTGATTAAAGAAGTTGATAAAGTCATTACCACTGAGGTCTCTAGGAATACTGGGCTCCACAGAGCTGTGACTCTGTCAGCTACAGAGCTAAAGAGAAACCTGGGGTTGTTCTTCTTCTAGTCCTGATGAGTAATCGGCTGCTCTGGCTCTACAATTCAATTCAATTCAGTTTATTTGTATAGCCCAATTTCACAAATTACAAATTTGTCTCGGAGTGCTTTACAATCTGTACACATAGACATCCCTGCCCCAAAACCTCACATCGGACCAGGAAAAACTCCCAAATAACCCTTCAGGGGGAAAAAAAGGGAAGAAACCTGGAGGAGAGCAACAGAGGAGGATCCCTCTCCTAGGATGGACAGATGCAATAGATGTAATGTGTACAGAAGGACAGATTTAGAGTTAAAATACATTCAATGAATATGACAGAGTGTATGAATAGTTCATAGTAGGCATATTCCACGATGGAGACCTCCACGATCCATCAGGCAGATGGCGGTGGGGAGGAGGAGTGGGCGGAGTCTCAACAGGACAGAGGGCCTTCTGATATGTTTTAAGGCTATCTCGCCAAACTCAGCGGGATTCTTCCAGATCAGTCGAAGTGTCACTCTCAGTGAGCCTGTGGCACTATCGACAAGATGATCATAAATCACTCTATCATCAGCGTACATTTGAATATCGCAGCTATTGCAGACAATCATTCATGTATAATCTGAATAATACAGGTCCTAAAATAGAACCCTAGATCACAGAGTAGATGATGAAACATCACCCACTCTGACACACGGTGGTCTTAGTTCAAGGTAGGATTTCAGCAGGGCCAGACTCTGGAAAAGTTCAAATGTGACAGTTTATTAATCAGGACATTGTGATTAACTGTGTCAAACGCATTCTTCAAAAGCCACTGCTCCAACACCTTTTATCCACTTTAAGCTTCACATTCTAAAGGAGAAAGCAATTGGCTGGAATGATTAGCCCTGTAACCAAACTCATTAGGATGCAGCTGATATGGAGAGATGTTGAGGTATTTCATAAGTTGCGCTGCACACATTTTCCAGCAATTTTGGAAACAGCAGGGGGAATACTGAGGGAGACATCGGTTGAATCTGCTGACTTAAAAACGGATGTTACTATAGCTGATTGCCATCTTATCGGAAACACACGTTGCCCGAGAGATTTGTTGACGATACTTTGTCATAGGGTGAGCGAGTGTCCCTTTGTGTTTCTTCAGAAAAATATTGTGAAATAACACAATACTTATTTTTAAAATCTTTTTTTACTGCTCTAATGGGCACCCGCTGTTGTTATCCTTGCAATTTCCCCACTGTGGGAATAATAAAGGAATATCTAATCTAATCTAACATTTAACCTTTGTTCAAAATAATAAATATACTTATTTAGGCTTAGAGGATATGAGCAATTGTCATCAAATGATAATAATAACTGTTGAGCAGTAGTCTACAGATTCAAAGTGTCAGAAATCAGTCAATCATATTCAATTTTATTTCTTGGAAATTTCTTGTTATTACATTAAACAACTATTAACAATAATAATGTATTTCTTTGTTTTTTATAATTAAAAATTATATTTATTCAATTCAATTCAATTCAATTCAGTTTATTTGTATAGCCCAATTTCACAAATTACAAATTTGTCTCGGAGTGCTTTACAATCTGTACACATAGACATCCCTGCCCCAAAACCTCACATCGGACCAGGAAAAACTCCCAAATAACCCTTCAGGGGGAAAAAAAGGGAAGAAACCTGGAGGAGAGCAACAGAGGAGGATCCCTCTCCTAGGATGGACAGATGCAATAGATGTAATGTGTACAGAAGGACAGATTTAGAGTTAAAATACATTCAATGAATATGACAGAGTGTATGAATAGTTCATAGTAGGCATATTCCACGATGGAGACCTCCACGATCCATCAGGCAGATGGCGGTGGGGAGGAGGAGGGCGGAGTCTCAACAGGACAGTGGCGTAGTCATGAGCAGGAATTCCACGACCCAGACAATCCATCAGGCAGATAGGATCTATGCCGTCTCATAGGGTCCGATGACCCCATGAGACGTAAAGTCAAAAGGACTTCCGGGGAGAAAGCAGAGTTAGTAACGTGTGATTGAGAGATGAAAATTCATCCTTAAGGAGAGAAAAAAGAGGAGATAGGTACTCAGTGCATCCTAAACGTCCCCCGGCAGCTATAAGCCTATAGCAGCATATCAAGGGGCTGGACCAGGTGAACCTGATTCAGCCCTAACTATAAGCTCTGTCAAAGAGGAAGGTCTTAAGTCTACTCTTAAACATGGTGACTGTGTCTGCCTCCCGGACTGAAGGTGGAAGCTGGTTCCATAAAAGAGGAGGAGCTTGATAACTAAAGGCTCTGGCTCCCATTCTACTTTTTAAGACTCTAGGAACTACAAGTAGTCCCGCATTTAGTGAGCGTAGCTCTCTAGTGGGGCAATATGGTACTACAAGCTCCTTAAGATATGATGGAGCATCACCAATCAAGGCTTTGTAGGTTAAGAGAAGATATAATACATATGTACAGATACGAGTGGCTTCTTTGTCAACTAGCACCAGTTCATCATCATCATCTTCATCTGTGTCTCTGGAGCTGATGTGGGGAACAGTCTTCATCACGTCCAGCTCCACAGTGTCTATTGAGCTGAAGACTCCATGACTGTCAAACAAACAGTAGTTACATGTGATGAGAGACTTCATCGAAACATTTACCACGTGTAGTCAACTGCAGTCAGCTAACTGTGTTTACCCAAGTAGAGGATTGGTTGTGAAGCACAAGATGAAATGAGTCACCCACTGCACTCTAACGTGAGCTAACCGCTAGGTTATATAAGGATATTCTGAAACAAACAAGGCCTCACGATCGTGGGCTTCAAAGGTCCCGGCTCCTCAGGTCCAGCCTGAAGCCCTCGGGGTCCGTCGGAAGAGATCTATCTCTCCATCTCCCGAGTATTAGTCTCAAAAACAGCCAATCCTCACTCTCAAAGGTGAGTCCAGCCGTTAACACCTAGTGATTGGTTCAAAGTCCCGCTGGAACAATGAGGGGTCGAATGTCACTGGCCCCGGGTCAAAACGTCACTTCCGGTCAAGTCACTAAACAAGTATTTTCACAATAAAAGTCCCGTCTATTATTGTAAGTCACTTCACGGATTTCAACCGGCTTCGACAATCTATAATACTAACATACAGTCACTCTCATGCAACATACATTAATTCTTGCCATTTGCATAGAGTAAACATGACCCCTATCAGGCACGTGCACAGACATTTTGGTGGGCAGGTGCTCAAACCAAAAAAAAGGGCACCCATCGCCAAAATTATTTTTCCAAGTTAAGGAGTTGGTTGCTAGCAACACTTGAAACACATTGTGTCGTGAGAAGACATGAGAGTTGAACAAAATGACATGTTTTCTATTAACAATTACAATTTATTTTCATTTACAAAATAATCTGAGCCAAAAATGCCATATAATAAACAACGTCTAACCTCGACCGTTCGGTCATGCCGGGAAATATCAAACTTCTGTAAAAACGTTATAAGGCCTCAATCTGATATTTCCCAGCATGACATCACTCTTGGTTAGTAAGAAGCTATTACAAGCGTTGTTTTTTCTTGCGTTTACTCTTTTCACCCTCTGCAATTACTCATACAAGATTGATCTTTGTAAAACTGGGACAGACAAAACAAAGAGAAACATACCACATAAAACAATGTGGCACATGGATAGCATGACACCGAGAGCTATTGTTAGCATAGTTTAGCTGCTCTGTTCTAGCTGTTAATTATTGTGACATTTATAAAATGAATTAATGAATTCAACATACTATCGAAATTGTCTAAATGGCATTTATAAAACAGATCTCTCTCTGTTGAGTTGTGGAGCACTGTTGCAGCAGCTACCGTTGCATTCGGAGGAAAGAATAAATGATGGATTTATCTTTAGCCGTTGTCGGCGTATTTATTTAGCAAGCTTCAGACACATCAGTCTCACGGTCAGAGCTACTTCAACTGAACAAATAACATGTGACACATTAGCCTTTATAGCCTGAGCCCTAGCGCCACCCTGTGGTGTAACCATATATACATACCACAGTACAGTATCACATTACATATACATATACATCTGAGTACATATCTCAACACCCCCACTTGAACTCAGGTTGCTATACTTCAAGCAAAAGAAACACACAAAAACAGAATGAATGTGAACCTCTGTCATACACATATCACTCTCCAAAAAGAGCACTTGCAAACCTCTTCAGTTTCAACTTACTTACAGGTTTGGTCATCACATCAGCAATCATGTTATCGGTAGAACAATACATCAAAATCACCCTTCCCTCCATCACAGTTGACCTGATAAAGTGGTACTTTATGTCAATGTGTTTACACCTCTGTCTGTTTACAGGGTTTTTGGCAAGAGCTATTGTCCCCTGATTGTCCTCATGTACAATAGTTTGTGTGTACTTGTAGTTATCTATACCCCCTAATAATTGCTCCAGGTATAGACATTCCTGTATGGTTGAAGCCAGTGCCATGTATTCTGCCTCGCAGGTGGACAGCGCAACTGTGGGTTGTTTTCTAGTCTTCCACGAGACTAGAGAGCTGTTCTGACTAAGACTGACACAGTATCCTGTGGTACTGCGTCTGTCACTGGTATCAGCCGCCCAGTCAGCATCACTGTAGGCTAGTATTCCTAGCTCCTCACTGTCATTTCTCCTAAAGTTTAACCCTTTCTCTGCAGTGCCTTTGAGATACCTTAGTACGTGCTTCACTGTGACCCACTGCTCCTCTGTAGGCTCTGCAAAGTACTGTGATAATCTGCTCACTACAAAACTCAAATCTGGTCTGGTACAAGTAGTGAGGTATATAAGACTACCCACAGCCTCCCTGTACATCCTGACATCTTCCATCTTTACTGCATCATCAGTATACTCTAGCTTCTGCTCACAGGGTGTTTCTCTGGTCCTACAATCTTGCATATTAAAACGCTGTAGTATCTTGTTAGTGTACCTTTCCTGTGACATGTTTACACATCCATCTGATTGACTGAAATCAATACCCAGAAATGTTTTGAGTTTGCCTAAATCTTTCATTTTAAACTTTTCTGCGAGCATTTCTTTCACCTCTTTCAGTCTCTCTTCATTGCTTGCTGCAATGATCAAGTCATCGACCCATATGATTATGATCACCTTTCCATCTTTTGACTCTTTGGCATAAACACAGTGGTCGGCTGGGTTTTGTGTGAATCCATCCTCAGTAAGGCAATTGTGCAAAACCCTATTCCAATTTCGGCCGGACTGTTTAAGACCGTAAAGGGATTCTCTAGCTTATAAACTATACCCTCTTTTTCTTCATAACCCTCTGGTGGATTGATGTAGATCTCATAATCTATGGGAGCGTGCAAGTACGCAGTTTTCACGTCCATTTGGTGTAGGAGTAAATTCTCCTGTGCAGCTTTTTGTAGCACCACCCTTACACTCGTCATGTCTGCCGTGGGTGAAAACGTCTCCCCATAGTCTATTCCCTTTCTCTGTCTGTAACCCTTGGCCACAAACCTTGCTTTGTATTTGTCTCTCCCATCTGCATCAGTCTTGATGGCGTAAACCCATCTACCCCCCACTGTCTCCTTGCCTATTGGCAGTGATGTCGGGTAAAGGTCTTGTTCTCGTTTAAGGACTGGATTTCCTCATCCATGGCTTTTGTCCATTGTTTTGAGTTAGCTGACCCCATTGCCTCCGCAAATGTCTGTGGAATGCCACACACCGCTCTACAGCAGTAGTCTACTGTGATATGAAGCGCATCACTGACACCGTTTTCAGTTATGAACTCATCTAAATGACTCGGCTTCCTTCTTTCTCTAGATGGATACCTTTTACTCTCTGGTTCGCCACTTGTCACATTCTGTTGCGTTTGATTATGGTCACTAGACCTCGTTTCTGTACCTGGACTATCACTATTTTCGGTTTTCCTACTCACCCCCTGCGTGGTTTCAGTAGTCCTGGGTCTCACAGTGTCATCATAGCTATCGCTTGGATCTGGCTCACCTGTCTGTGTTTGTTTTTCCACAGTTGACTGCCTCACAAACTTTACTAGTCTGTGTTTTTGTACTTTGTTTGTATCTGGATGATACACCAAATACGCTGGGCTGTTCTTGTCGTGACCTACAAAATGCCCCTTCTCACATCTGGAATCAAGCTTCCCTTTGCTCTGTTTGTATGTGTAACATACAGACCCAAATTTTTGCATTTTGGATACATTGGGCTTTTTGTTGGTTAGCAGCTCATAAGGAGTCTGCCCTGTACGTTTGTTAAAACATCTGTTCCGTACCATTGCTGCTGTTTGTACAGCGTAGGGCCATAGCTGCTTGTTTAATGCACTTTCAGCTATCATGCACCTACCCATCTCAAAAAGAGTACGCCAACCCCTCTCTGCTGTTCCGTTCTGGTGTGGGGAATAAGGAGCTGACGTTTCATGTCTGATATTATTTTTCCTCAACACTGCTTGGAAATCACTGCATGTAAACTCTGTTCCGTTGTCGGATCTGATGCACCTCACCTTCCCATAAGGGGATACATCTGCTAGAGACTTTTCCGTAGCCTGTGTTGTGTCACTTTTCTTCTTTAGAAAATAAACAAACACTGCGCTTGAGTAATCATCAGTAAATGATTGCACATATTTGTAACCTTCACTCGACTCAGTGGATACAGGACCTGCAAGGTCTGTGTGTACCATCTGTAAGGGAGCCTTTGCTCTGGTATCAGGGTCCCTATTTCTGGTTTGGGCAAACTTTCCTGAATACACACCTCACACTCTTGTTCGGGCCTACCCGTTTTACCTTTGATCTGCATACCTACAACAACATTTTGCAACTTCGCAACATCGTCATAGTTACAATGGCCTAATATTTCATGCCATGTCTGTATGTCGTGACAGGCATTACACTTATCATTAGATTCACATTCAGTATGCAAATAATACAGCTTTCCATACACATGAATGTTAAACCTGGTACCGCCTCTGGTTATCAGGACATCTTTATCTTCTTTGAAGACAACCGTAGCTCCACTCGTGGTAGCTGCCTTCACCGAGAAGATGCTCTGGGGATATGACGGTACAAACAAAGCATCTCTCAGCGTCGCCTTCGTCGCTGTCCGTTGCTGTCGATGAGGGAAACCTCGGCATTCCCCCTCCGCTGAGCAATTCCGCTGCATCGGGTGCCGTCTGCCAGATCGACAATGTGCGTTTCTTGCTTGAACGCGCTGTCGAAACTTTGGAACCAGGTTATGTCAGTGATGACATGTGAGGTAGCTCCTGTGTCCACCATCAGACCCTTCTCCTGGATACTGCACGCCGCTGCCGCTGGGTTCTGGTTCCTCCGTCTCTCACCGTGAGCGTAGTCCTCGCCGGCATCTTCTGAGACTTTACTCACACCATCTTGTTTGTCCTTACGCCTACACGTGGCATCTTTGTGTGTGTGCAAAAACTACACCATGTCTTCTGTCGACACGCTCTCGCTCTGTGGCCTTTGATGCCACACTTGAAACATGACATTTCTGTGTCTTCTTTGTTCCAGTCACGGGCGACCGTTTTGGCGGGACGCCTTCCACTCTTCCCTTGAGTCTTCATCACACTGTCGCTCGACTCAGCTACGTTTAACTTCTCCGTTTCTTCAAAACTTCGTAGTTTAGTCTTGAATTCTGCAAACGTGATGTTATCGTCCGATGCGCCACATGTATTGCAAATGGCTTAAAACTCTCAGGCAGTCCTTTTAAAACCATAGCCACTAGCAATCCGTCTCCTAACGTTTCACCTGCGTTCCTCAGCGCTGTGATGGCGGTTTCTGCTCTGATGATATAGTCCATTATACTCTCATGGCTTGCCTTCTGAAGCGATGTCAACGTGGTGTACAAGTTGATTATACGGGGCTTTCCTTCCTGCATAATACTGTCTCAATATTTTCAGAGATTTTATTCCATCATCGGGCATCCTCATTACTAACGAGAGGCTTTTGTCGTCCAACAGTAAAATTAGCTCTGCGTCGTCAGCATTTTACCTGCATCTGCTGCTCGCTCTTGTTCTGACGGTTCTCTCAGAATAGTGTCCTTTAGTCCATTCAAATGGAGATATCCCAGCGTTTTGGTTTCCCAAATCTCATACTTGGTTTCGTCTCCGTCGAATGTCGGTCGAGGCAACCTGCTCCTCCTCGTTGTTCCATCATGCGAGCTTGCTCTTCTTCTTAGCTAGCTGCCCGTTAGCACGCGGTTCGTTGCGACTTTCTAACTGTTAAACTTTTCTTCCGAACGACTCCTGGGCCCATAACCTGTTGAGTTGTGGAGCACTGTTGCAGCAGCTACCGTTGCATTCGGAGGAAAGAATAAATGATGGATTTATCTTTAGCCGTTGTCGGCGTATTTATTTAGCAAGCTTCAGACACATCAGTCTCACGGTCAGAGCTACTTCAACTGAACAAATAACATGTGACACATTAGCCTTTATAGCCTGAGCCCTAGCGCCACCCTGTGGTGTAACCATATATACATACCACAGTACAGTATCACATTACATATACATATACATCTGAGTACATATCTCAACACTCTCTCTCTCTATCTATCTCTATTTCTCTCTCTCTCTCTATCTATCTCTATTTCTCGCTCTCTCAAACATGACGTCAGTAAACAGTTGGACTAGGCGTTGAAATCACGGATTTCGGGAATTTGTGTTTGTTTATTTTTTTGAGGAAACGTCGGACCAGTTGTGACGTAATATTTTCAGTTGTGGTTAATTTATCACCAAACAACGTCAGGGGACAAACACCGTCATGACTCATGACCTGTGTGTCTGGTGCTGCCGGTCAGAGGAGAAGGAGGTGCAGCCGTTTGGTGGCGCGAGGAGCACTTCGCGGAGGAGGAAGTGGAGGAGGAGGAGGGAGGGGCGCGGCGGGGGGGGGGGGGGGGCTCGTGAGTGCCGCGGAGCATGTCGGGGCGAAATTCTCACAAGAACTCCAATAAATGCCCCGTCAGATATCCAAACACATTTGGGGGGACTTGATGACAGAGACTATTTTTATTCTTAAATACTTGTTAATGAAGAAAAAAAGTGGGCTCCAGCAAAAAGGGCACTTTTCTCATCCAGGGCAAAAGGGGAGGAGCTTGAGCACCACTAGGGCTCTATCTGTGCACGTGCCTGACCCCTATGCTTCATAATACATTAATAACAATATCAATATTCTCCCTAATATTTCATATTACAATATCTTTCTATATATATTAATTTAAAGCATAAGACCTCTGCAGATGTTATCAAAATAAACTATTACAACCTAACAGTTGTAAGAGAGCATTTGTAGCTGACGGACCTTCAGAACTAGCTAACGCTAACGTTAGCTAGCTAAAACAAACGTAATAATGTTCACAATAGGTAATATTACTAGTCATGACTCACCGTCGCGACGGCGTGTTGCTGTCTCCTGGTGAAGGTCTCGTATTGCTTGAAGTGTCCTCCCCTTGATGAAGTCCTCCTCAGTCTCAGGTCTGATGAAGACGCGCTGCATTCGAGTCTTCACTAACCCGCAACATCCGAGCGACAATCAAAACATGACGTGGCAACTGGACCGGGTCATATACACTACGATGTTTTCGGAATTTTTTGCCCCTCTCCTCGTGATATCGGGGGCAAAATGATATTTCTTGGGGTCATTTTTGCCCTTAGCCCTCTTGTATTTCCGATGCTGACTCATACCATGCCAGGTGCCACCCGCCCATCAGGACTAACATTCATACCCAATTATACACCGCAGGAACAGCCTGTACCTGCAATGAAGTATTTTGTCCAAGGACACATCGACATGGACTAGCGTAGCCAGGGATCGAAACACCGATCCTTTGATTGAAGGACGGCCCTGCTCTACCTCTACGCCTCAGTGACAACGCTACTCATATTCTCTCTCCTGACCTTGAGTGAAAGTGATGCCAGCCACTCTGGTCTCTCTGGTCCTCTTGGTGAAGCTAGTAGAGGCCGAACAACTGGCAACCAGTAGCTGTGTAGTAGTGATGACTAAACAATACCGTCGTAAGATGAGTTATATCCTATTGTCACCACTTCTGTTTTACATCTACGCTAACACCAGTGGGCATTACTCACACATTTTGAAAGTCTACACCTAGAGGCTTTACATGTGTTCAATAGGAAAGAGAAACATCCCACTGTGGATAAACAGAGATTAATAACTGACATATCACAATTGTGTGATATCAGTCCGAAGTCGAACACATTAAGCTGACTGATGTAGTGTACAGACTTCATGTATATATGTATGTATGAATACAACATGTACATACGTTGTTATCGCTGCACTAACTCTTAAAATGTCTCTGGCAGGGTGTAACGGGAGCTCTGGACCGACCTGAGCCATGACGACACAAAAGGCTGGAGGTATTGCACTACCATCACCTCCCTGCCAACGGAAGTCTCGCTTCACCCTACGAGGCAGAAAGAAGGACGGCGGAATCCAAGGGAAACTTCGGATCCGCTCCTTTCCTGGAGCTTTCCTGGTGCTGGGGGTCGTGGTGGTGGTTGTTGGCACCGCTCTGGCTGTGGCAGGATACTGGTCCTACCGGATACCGAGAGCGTCCGTCCTAGGGGCTGCAGATGGGGAAGGTTTCACCGAGTCGCAGACTTCAGGGTGGAGTCTGCGAGCTAAGGGTCTCCTATCTACAGCCGGTCTCATGGACAGTGAGCGGATGAAGCTGCTGGGCCCTGTTATCATGGGGGTGGGACTCTTCATCCTCATATGTGCCAACACAGTCCTGTACGAGAACAGGGACCGAGAGACTCAGATGCTGCTCTCTCAGATGCGCAGTGTAATCTGCTCTGTGTCTGCGGCGGTTCCCTCGGCAGACCTTAAAGAAATAGCAGCAGCCAACTCCATGGCCAAACACTACCAGTGGGTGAGCAGTCTACCAGCTGCCCAGCTCAACATTCTCTGCATGCAGCAGCTAGCCAGCTCGGAGCCGCTGCTCCGGACCGGCCGCTCCAGAGACCAGGAGCACAGCGTGGAGAGCATCGACCAGCAAGCTGCTCTCCAGACAGAAGCCCTCCACCACCACGAGTCAGAGCCTCCAACGTCCTCCCACTCTTTCTTCTCCAACTCATGTCATTTGAGTCAGACAGACTTTAACACACCGTCTGGGGCCGAGCACGGGGTCAGTGCCCGCTTCCTCCCCACCCTGGTCAAGCTCAACAACTGCCTGGTGGCTGCCAGCTCCATGTCCACACTGGACGAGGTAGATATGCCAAATATCCAGCCGAGGCGCTGCCACAGTATGAGCTACAGGACTAACCTTTATTCAGCTGGAACTGCTGTGCAGGGTGGAAGCCACGCACCGGGGGAGGAGGGAGGAATGAATGCACTGCTGGCCACGAGAGAGACCGGTTCACAGGTTTGCGTGAACATCCCTTGGCAGGTTGTGGATCCTGCAGAAAAGCAAACCCGCCGTAGCTGGCCTGGGCTAGACCTGGGCAGCAGCAGACGCTATCTGAAACTCGAGAACAAAGAGGACTCAGTGGACCGACTGCTGGACCAGATCGAGCAGCAGTGTTGTCAGTGGGATCAGCATTTTGGCTCTGGGCCTTTCCAGTGATTGGGGGATTCAATTCCCCGGATAACAAAGAAACGTCACTGGATGGTTAAACTGCACTGCTGGTTCTCCTGTGTTGGGCGCCCCGGAGTATCTGTTGTAAAGTATTCCTCACAAGGATCTTCCAAAACTTGAGCTTGTTCTCAATCTTCAGTGGAATATTGATACGCAGGTTATGGTCCTGGCTTTGGCAGATGTTTTATATCATTGAAGGAACATTCTAGAGACCCGACACTGTCACAGCAGAGAGAAGCAACTTGACACGCTGCAAGAAATCAACTTGTCTCTCAATGCCAGCATGTGTGTCCAGCCCAGTGGGGCAGAGAGACGGTGGGGGTGTTCACTGTGTTTCCTTTGGAACCAAAATACCTGGACTCCTGAGTTCATAAGAGCTTTTCACAAATGCAACTAGGATATCAAAATGGGATGTCTTCCCATACTCTAAATGCAATGCATGTCAGTGATGTACAGTATGTTACATCCTAATACTTATGCAGAGAATGTGACGTTTTGTTTTGTGTGTATAAGAAACAATGATGGTTAAAGGATCATTCTGGTTTATTACATCTTGGGTCTTATAGTCTTAGTTGGGCTCTTATTTCTCCAAAGTCAGCCACCATAACATTGATGACATTGTTCTCCCCGACTTGGGAACACGATGACATCCCTGCAGCGGTCTCTGAACGGAGGTGGATGCTAGTAATGGACACTCTGGATAATAACCAGTATAATAGCCACTATTTTCACGACTTCAACACACACACACACACACACACACACCCATGTATGAGCAGCCCCAGCACACAAGACTCCAAATCACCCTCACACATGTGTTCGCCCATATTGCAGTTATGTTAATTGTCTGAGTCATGGATGAAGTCTGAGTCCGGGATGAGGTCCGAGTCCGTGATGAGGTCAGACTCCAGGATGAGGTCCGAGTCACGGATGAGGTCAGACTCCAGGATGAGGTCCGAGTCACGGATGAGGTCCGAGTCCGTGATGAGGTCAGACTCCAGGATGAGGTCCGAGTCACGGATGAGGTCAGACTCCAGGATGAGGTCCGAGTCACGGATGAGGTCAGACTCCAGGATGAGGTCCGAGTCACGGATGAGGTCCGAGTCCGTGATGAGGTCAGACTCCAGGATGAGGTCCGAGTCACGGATGAGGTCCGAGTCCGTGATGAGGTCAGACTCCAGGATGAGGTCCGAGTCATGGTGAGTCTTTTCTTTTCAAACCTGTGACATGAAGCGTTTACATGTTAAATTGCATTTGACACTTAATATTCTCATGACACGTTATTTGAAGCATCTGTAGGCAGTATATAAAGAGTTAATGACTTTAATCTAGATGTAAACAGACATACGTGTTTATTACAGTATTGGTCAGCTGTATAAAGTATATATAGAGTGGCGGTTGTGAACATGACATATCTCTTCATAGTCATACTGCAGGTTAACGAGCAGCTGTGTACAACTCCATTATAATACTGCTTATGAATGCTCCATAGAAACCCTGAACGCACCGTCGATGTTGCATGCTACATGTCTTCGACATGTCTTCTCCATGTCTTCTACATGTCTTCTCCATGTCTTCTCCATGTCTTCTACATGTCTTCTACATGTCGTCTACATGTCTTCTACATGATATCTTCTACATGTCTTCTCCATGTCTTCTACATGACGTCTCCATGTCTTCTCCATGTCTTCTACATGTCTTCGACATGTCTTCTCCATGTCTTCTACATGTCTTCTCCATGTCTTCTACATGTCTTCTACATGTCGTCTACATGTCTTCTACATGATATCTTCTACATGTCTTCTCCATGTCTTCTACATGTCTTCTACATGACGTCTCCATGTCTTCTACATGTCTTCTACATGTCTTCTCCATGACGTCTCCGTGATGTCTACATGTCTTTGTGGCAGCTGTCCCCAATCTGGCCTCGGCTGCTGGCTGGTTGACAATCAGTCAGCTGCTCTGACTGAGTGGCAATCAGTCAGCAGCCGATGCTGCTTGTATAAAAGGGCAGCAGAGCTGGAGGGAGAGGGGGAGTGAGCAGAGGCGCATGTTTGGCGGTCTGCTCGGTGTGTGGTGACAGAATAAATATGTCATTGAGCGAAACCTCTCTGTGCCTGGCTGGTCCTTGGTGCTGGTGGGGGAAACCCATGGGTAGCGGCGTCGGTCCTGCTACAGTCTTCTACATGTCTTCTACATGACGTCTCCATGTCTTCTACATGTCTTCTCCATGACGTCTCCGTGATGTCTACATGTCTTCTATATGACGTCTACATGACGTCTACATGTCGTCTCCATATCTTCTACATGTCTTCTACATGACGTCTACATGTCTTCTACATGTCGTCTCCATGTCTTCTACATGTCTTCTACATGTCTTCTCCATGTCTTCTACATGTCTTCTACATGTCTTCTCCATGTCTTCTCAATGTCTTCTACATGATATCTTCTACATGTCTTCTCCATGTCTTCTACATGTCTTCTACATGTCTTCTCCATGTCTTCTACATGTCTTCTCCATGTCTTCTACATGACGTCTCCATGTCTTCTACATGTCTTCTCCATGACGTCTCTGTGATGTCTACATGTCTTCTACATGACGTCTACATGTCTTCTCCATGTCTTCTACATGTCTTCTCCATGTCTTCTACATGTCTTCTCCATGTCTTCTACATGATATCTTCTACATGTCTTCTCCATGTCTTCTACATGTCTTCTACATGTCTTCTACATGTCTTCTCCATGTCTTCTACATGACGTCTCCATGTCTTCTACATGTCTTCTCCATGACGTCTCTGTGATGTCTACATGTCTTCTACATGACGTCTACATGACGTCTACATGTCGTCTCCATGTCTTCTCCATGTCTTCTACATGTCTTCTACATGTCTTCTCCATGTCTTCTCCATGTCTTCTACATGTCTTCTCCATGTCTTCTCCATGTCTTCTACATGTCTTCTCCATGTCTTCTACATGACGTCTCCATGTCTTCTACATGTCTTCTCCATGACGTCTCTGTGATGTCTACATGTCTTCTACATGACGTCTACATGTCTTCTCCATGTCTTCTACATGACTTCTACATGTCTTCTACATGTCTTCTACATGACGTCTCCATGTCTTCTCCATGTCTTCTACATGTCTTCTCCATGTCTTCTCCATGTCTTCTACATGACGTCTCCATGTCTTCTCCATGTCTTCTACATGTCTTCTCCATGACGTCTCCGTGATGTCTACATGTCTTCTACATGACGTCTCCATGTCTTCTACATGTCTTCTACATGTCTTCTCCGTGATGTCTACATGTCTTCTACATGACGTCTCCGTGGGCCTCTGCAGTCCAGACCCACTTCATGGTCACCATGAGGACTCTAAGACCCAGGCTGTAACCTGATCCTTATTAACGGGGGAGTTGTGCTTGTTGCCACGGCAGCTCGTGGACCTCTAGCTGTGAGGCATGGAGGCCGATGAGCTGCTGCGGTTCTGTGTGCTATGTGTCATATCTCAATGTATAGCAGCAATATGAGCGCTGTGATGACATCACGGCTGTGTCTTCCTGAACCAATTAAACCACATTGCCTGGCCACGGCAGAGCAACGCTGTCGTCTCTTTCTTCGAGCTGTGGAGGTGAAGCTCGTTTATGGATCGTCTCCATGGCTCACCGACAGGAGCCTTTGTGTTCCAGCCATGTTCCTCCAGACCAGTGAGGACACATTCCCTTCTTAGTGAGTGCAGAGGCAGGGGATCCCCAGCTGGGCCTCCTGCCTGCTCCACAGGGGGCCTTCACACATGTTATCGGTCCTTCTGGGCACAAGCATTACAATAATAATGTACACTATGACTAGGGCTTCTAACAGCTCATGAACTAATATGCTTCCACTCAACTTTATTGAAGGCAACATTAACTGTTGCTATTGACAACGGATATGAGAAATTGGCAACCAATTGTTGTCTTTGGGTACAATACAGTCTATTTTATATTGCCCAGAATCACAAATTCCAAGCTCAGAGGGCTTTACAATCTGTACACATAGACATCCTGACCTTTGACCTTTGACCTCACATCAAATCAGGAACAACTCCCAGGTGAACAATAGATGTCATGTGACCAGATAAACAATAATAATTAAAGTTAGCTGCTGATTTTATTGCACCCCCTTTTACATATATTTTTAATCTTTCCTTACTTTCAAACGAAATTCCCCTTATATGGAAGTCTGTCTTTGTTCTCCCCCTGTTAAAAGGAGGAGACCCCACACTTTTAAATAATTACAGGCCTATCTCCAAACTGTCTGTTTTAGCTAAGACACTAGAATCCCTTGTGAGTGAGCAACTTAAGGAGTTTTTAATCATAAACAATATTTTATCTGTCTATCAATCAGGTTTTAGAAAAAAACATAGTACAACCACAGCAGCGTTAAAGATAGTAAATGATTTTATTGAATCTTTGGACAATAAACAACACTGCAGCCCTTTTTATTGATTTGTCCAAGGCTTTCGACACTGTCGATCATGCAGTAATGAAGCAGAGACTTCTTACTTTTGGACTGTCAAAACAAACTGTCTGTTGGTTTGAAAATTATTTATCAAACCGATCACAGTGTGTACAGGCTGAAGGCATCACCTCTAGTTCTTTTGATATAATAAAAGGTGTGCCACAGGGTTCAGTCCTAGGACCACTTTTATTCACAATTTATATCAACAGTATCGGTCAAAATGTGCCAAATGCCAATTTTCACTTTTATGCAGACGATCCCGTCATTTACTGCTCTGCTCCTACACAGCATCAGGCTCTCTTACACTTACAAACAGCCTTCGATACTGTGCAACACTCTTTTAATGAGTTGAAATTATTGTTGAATCCTGATAAAACGAAGTTGATGATGTTTACAAACTCAAAAACAAAGCCATTGAACCTTCCAGCTATGATTACATTTCAGGGCAATGTGATTGAGTCTGTATCATCATATAAATACCTGGGATTCTTGATTGATGACTCTCTCTCTTTTAAACCTCATATTCAGCAACTTGTGAAGAAGTTGAAAGTGAGGCTAGGTTTCTATTTCCGAAATAAGTCTTGCTTTTCTTTTAATGCTAAAAAGAGACTTGTTGCTGCTACTTTTATGCCTGTGATTGATTATGGTGATGTCTTATATATGCATGCATCTTCTCAATGTCTCCACTCCTTACTGTCTACCATGGAGCATTGAGGTTCATCACTAACCTTAAGGCTCTGACTCACCATTGCTCCCTGTATGCGAGGGTTGGTTGGACTCCTCTGTCCATCCGGAGACAAAATCATTGGCATGTCCTTATTTATAAAGCTATTCTACACGTACTTCCATCGTATCTTTGTATTCTAACTCAGCTGAAAAACCCTGGAAGCTACCATCTTCGCTCTGTGACCTCTGCTCAAGGCCTCCTCTTGCTCTCCGTCCCTCACGTCCGTTTGGAAATGGGGAAAAGAGGTTTTAAGTTTGCTGCTCCTGCGGCTTGGAATGTGCTGCAGACAGACCTGGGTCTCCGGGAGCCGGTCTCCTGAGGTGTTTTTAAAAATAGATTGAAAATATTGGAGGGAAATTCATCTAGCTGTAGATGTTTTATATGACGGAGGTATGTGCTCCTGTGTGAGCTGGGTTGTGTTGACTTGAGTCTTAGTTTTGGTTTTATTCATGCTGTGATTTTTTCTTCTTCTTTTAAAAAAAAATATTGTCTGTCACTGTTTTATGTTGTATTGTATGGAACTTTGTGTGACGTGCTACTGCTGCTGTCTTGACCAGGACACTCTTGTAAAGGAGATTTTTAATCTCAATGAGGCATTTCCTGGTTTAATACATTTAAAATAATAAAATAAAAAATAGATGTCATGTGACCAGATGAACAATAGATGTCATGTGACCAGATGAACAATAGATGTCATGTGACCAGATGAACAATAGATGTCATGTGACCAGATGAACAATAGATGTCATGTGACCAGATAAACAATAGATGTCATGTGACCAGATGAACAATAGATGTCATGTGACCAGATGAACAATAGATGTCATGTGACCAGATAAACAATAGATGTCATGTGACCAGATGAACAATATATGTCATGTGACCAGATGAACAATAGATGTCATGTGACCAGAAGGAATCATCACAGAGTAACAACACATTCAATGAATATGACAGAGTGTATAATAGTTGGTAGTCGGCATGGACCACGATCCAGACCTCCATGATCCATGAGGTAGAGAGGAGGAGTGGGCGGGGCTTCAGCAGGGCCATGACATCAGACCCAGCAGGTCCAATGGACCCAATGAGACGTAAAGTCACAAGGACTCAGGAGAGGAAGCAGAGTTAATAATGTGAAATGGAGAGATGAACATTCATCCATAAGGAGAGAGGAGAGGGGAGAGGTGCTCAGTGTATCCTAAACGTCCATAAGGAGAGAGGAGAGAGGAGCTCAGTGTATCCTAAGCGTCCTTAAGGAGAGAGGAGCTCAGTGTATCCTAAACGTCCATAAGGAGAGAGGAGAGGAGAGAGGAGCTCAGTGTATCCTAAACGTCCATAAGGAGAGAGGAGAGGAGAGAGGAGCTCAGTGTATCCTAAATGTCCATAAGGAGAGAGGAGAGGAGAGAGGAGCTCAGTGTATCCTAAGCATCCATAAGGAGAGAGGAGAGGAGAGAGGAGCTCAGTGTATCCTAAACATCCATAAGGAGAGAGGAGAGAGGAGCTCAGTGTATCCTAAACGTCCATAAGGAGAGAGGAGAGAGGAGCTCAGTGTATCCTAAACGTCCATAAGGAGAGAGGAGAGGAGCTCAGTGTATCCTAAACGTCCATAAGGAGAGAGGAGAGAGGAGCTCAGTGTATCCTAAGCATCCATAAGGAGAGAGGAGAGAGGAGCTCAGTGTATCCTAAACGTCCATAAGGAGAGAGGAGAGGAGCTCAGTGTATCCTAAACGTCCATAAGGAGAGGAGAGGAGAGAGGAGCTCAGTGTATCCTAAGCGTCCATAAGGAGAGAGGAGAGGAGAGAGGAGCTCAGTGTATCCTAAGCGTCCATAAGGAGAGAGGAGAGAGGAGCTCAGTGTATCCTAAGCGTCCATAAGGAGAGAGTAGAGGAGAGGAGCTCAGTGTATCCTAAGCGTCCATAAGGAGAGAGGAGAGGAGCTCAGTGTATCCTAAACGTCCATAAGGAGAGAGGAGAGGAGAGAGGAGCTCAGTGTATCCTAAACGTCCATAAGGAGAGAGGAGAGGAGAGAGGAGCTCAGTGTATCCTAAGCGTCCATAAGGAGAGAGGAGAGAGGAGCTCAGTGTATCCTAAACGTCCATAAGGAGAGAGGAGAGGAGAGAGGTGCTCAGTGTATCCTAAGCGTCCTTAAGGAGAGAGGAGAGAGGAGCTCAGTGTCTCCTAAGCGTCCTTAAGGAGAAAGGAGAGAGGAGCTCAGTGTATCCTAAACGTCCATAAGGAGAGAGGAGAGAGGAGCTCAGTGTCTCCTAAGCGTCCTTAAGGAGAGAGGAGCTCAGTGTATCCTCAGCGTCCCCCTCAACCTCTCAGCCTCTAGCAGCATCTCCAGGTCTGGACCAGGTGAACCTGGTTCAGGTCTCACTATCAGACCACCAAGAGGAAAGTCTTAAGCGAGTAAAATACAGAATTCTTTTAAAAGCTCTCTTTGAAAGGGGGAAGGGCCAATGAGGAGACAGAAGAATGAGAGAAGCCGCTCCAGAGGACGCTCACGCGCCGCTCTGCTTCATGTGGCCACCGTTCAGCGTCGTGGTGAGTTGTGTTGTGTAGTTCATGTCATATGGTGTTGACCTTTGGAGGCCCCTCCCCTTGAAGCTCCGTCTTACTACAAACCGGTCCGGGACAAAAGGTTGAGGATCCATTTCAACATCTCCACACTCATTTATTTTGACATTGTCATTGTTAAACTGAATGTTGCTGATGAACAAATAATAAGTCAACTGGCCAATGATACTAATCTGAATAATCTTTTTTCTAAATAAAGACTGTCACAGAGCAAACAGATGGTGGTGGTCTCCAAGTTATTGATTGTGAATGTTTGAATGCCGTGTTGAAATTAAGATGCGGAACCACTGAGGGTTCTGAACGCTCTTTTCCTTTCCTTCACCTCGTGGTCAAACAGGAAGTCAGCTTCAGCCCCAGGAAGTCATCCCTGTGAGCGTGTCCTCTCCTCACGCTGCGCTCCACCAGCTCACTGTGGGCGGGACAGACATGATGAGGGCGTATCCATGGGAGACGAGCTGCTGGGTTTATGTTGAGTTGCTGTTTCCAACATATCTGTCCATGTGTTTGTGTTCCGAGTGCGTCAGCGTAAAGAGTCCCCACTTGTTTATCTGCCAAGGCAGGATGGAGGGCGAGGGGGGAGGAGAGGCCGTCTCTCAGTCAGCCACAGGCAGCTTTGAGCCAGATAGAGATATGATGCATATAGAGATATGATGCATATAGAGATATGACGCCAGATAGAGATATGATGCCAGATAGAGATATGATGCATATAGAGATATGATGCCAGATAGAGATATGATGCATATAGAGATATGCCAGATAGAGATATGATGCATATAGAGATATGATGCCAGATAGAGATATGATGCATATAGAGATATGACGCCAGATAGAGATATGATGCCAGATAGAGATATGATGCATATAGAGATATGACACCAGATAGAGATATGATGCATATAGAGATATGATGCATATAGAGATATGACGCCAGATAGAGATATGATGCATATAGAGATATGACACCAGATAGAGATATGATGCATATAGAGATATGACGCCAGATAGAGATATGATGCATATAGAGATATGATGCATATAGAGATATGACACCAGATAGAGATATGATGCATATAGAGATATGACGCCAGATAGAGATATGATGCCAGATAGAGATATGATGCATATAGAGATATGACGCCAGATAGAGATATGACACCAGATAGAGATATGATGCATATAGAGATATGACGCCAGATAGAGATATGATGCATATAGAGATATGACGCCAGATAGAGATATGATGCCAGATAGAGATATGATGCCAGATAGAGATATGACGCCAGATAGAGATATGATGCATATAGAGATATGACGCCAGATAGAGATATGATGCATATAGAGATATGACGCCAGATAGAGATATGATGCCAGATAGAGATATGATGCATATAGAGATATGACGCCAGATAGAGATATGATGCCAGATAGAGATATGATGCATATAGAGATATGATGCATATAGAGATATGACGCCAGATAGAGATATGATGCATATAGAGATAGAGATATGATGCATATAGAGATATGACGCCAGATAGAGATATGACACCAGATAGAGATATGATGCATATAGAGATATGACGCCAGATAGAGATATGATGCATATAGAGATATGACACCAGATAGAGATATGATGCATATAGAGATATGATGCATATAGAGATATGATGCATATCGAGATATGATGCCATTTAGAGATATGACACCAGATAGAGATATGATGCATATAGAGATATGACACCAGATAGAGATATGATGCATATAGAGATATGATGCCAGATAGAGATATGATGCCAGATAGAGATATGATGCATATAGAGATATGATGCATATAGAGACATGACAGATAGAGATATGATGCATATAGAGATATGACACCAGATAGAGATATGATGCATATAGAGATATGACACCAGATAGAGATATGATGCATATAGAGATATGACACCAGATAGAGATATATGATGCATGAGATATGACACCATATAGAGATATGATGCATATAGAGATATGATGCATATCGAGATATGATGCCATTTAGAGATATGATGCATATAGAGATATGACACCAGATAGAGATATGATGCATATAGAGATATGATGCATATAGAGATATGATGCATATCGAGATATGATGCCATTTAGAGATATGACACCAGATAGAGATATGATGCATATAGAGATATGACACCAGATAGAGATATGATGCATATAGAGATATGACACCATATAGAGATATGACACCATATAGAGATATGATGCATATAGAGATATGACACCAGATAGAGATATGATGCATATAGAGATATGACACCAGATAGAGATATGATGCATATAGAGATATGATGCATATAGAGATATGACACCAGATAGAGATATGATGCATATAGAGATATGACACCAGATAGAGATATGATGCATATAGAGATATGATGCATATAGAGATATGATGCATATCGAGATATGATGCCATTTAGAGATATGACACCAGATAGAGATATGATGCATATAGAGATATGACACCAGATAGAGATATGATGCATATAGAGATATGATGCATATAGAGATATGATGCATATAGAGATATGACACCAGATAGAGATATGACACCAGATAGAGATATGATGCATATAGAGATATGACACCAGATAGAGATATGATGCATATAGAGATATGATGCATATAGAGATATGATGCATATAGAGATATGACACCAGATAGAGATATGACACCAGATAGAGATATGATGCATATAGAGATATGACACCAGATAGAGATATGATGCATATAGAGATATGACACCAGATAGAGATATGATGCATATAGAGATATGACACCAGATAGAGATATGACACCATATAGAGATATGATGCATATAGAGATATGACACCAGATAGAGATATGATGCATATAGAGATATGACGCCAGATAGAGATATGATGCATATAGAGATATGATGCCATTTAGAGATATGACACCAGATAGAGATATGATGCATATAGAGATATGACACCAGATAGAGATATGATGCATATAGAGATATGATGCATATAGAGATATGACACCAGATAGAGATATGATGCATATAGAGATATGATGCATATAGAGATATGACACCAGATAGAGATATGACACTGTTCAATGCTCTGGTATGCACCCAGTGCACTATGTCCTCATCAGGATAAGACACCAATAGACACTGATGCTTAGGTCCTGACTGTTGTGACCCCCAGTAGCTTGCAATGGCCTAGAACCTGCGCCTCTGTGAGACTTGACCATGTAGAGTTACGCATGGATAGAGAATGACACCAGCATAGATCATGAGGCCATGATAGAGCATGATGCATGCTAAGATCCCACACTTCTCCAGAGTAAACGTTCAAGTCAGCTACTTCAGATGGTAAGACGGTGTTTGTATGTCACGGATGACATCACCAGTTGGCACTAACATAGAAGTGAACTCAGCTGGAATCTGCTAACTGGTGAACCTACCTCTTTCACAGCATGGAAATCAACCTCGCTGATTTACATGTAAGCTTATTGGGAGTGGATGGCTCAATCCCACGCATAGTCGATGTCAGTGCCCTGAGAATGAAGCTCGTGGTCCCCAGTAAATCATTGTGCTCTGAGATGATTGACAGATAGACTGCTTGGTGAGAGACAGCGATGCCTGAGAGCACTACTTTCTAGGAGTATGACCCTACCCAAATATCACATTAAACTTCATGACGTTCATGATATATGAGCCCAATAGAATATGTCATTTCCTTACCGGATGTCCATAAACCGGATATATCTAACTCCATGATCAGTTGATTTTTTAGAGATTGACACAGATAAGATAATGCTTTAGAGATGATATGCTTTAATGCAGTGATCGATTTTCACAATTGGACTCAGGATAATGAGCTGCCATTAGGTCTTCATTAGAGATTTTGGACAGTCTAGATAGCAGATCCTGCATCCATGATAGGGATGAATGAGTTTTGCCAAATCATTGATCTCACCAGTCAGGGATGAGCACCATATTACCGAATAGAGCTCATCAGCAGATATGGAGATTACTCTGGTGATATGAGCTGATTCTACCAGTCTGACACTGCCACCCAGTGGAGTTAGTGCTCTCACAATCACCTGCAGCTGACTCCTAGACAGGTTGATCAAATAGAATAGGTGTACCAGGTATGAGATACGTGCTTACCTTCCGGCCGACGTAGAGACATGCCACCATATGATGCCTATGTGCATATCAGAGAAACCTGCCAGATGGCTTGATGCATTAGAAATCATTGCAACCAGATGTGTGATGAAGTGCATCGGTTGTTATTGATGTCCTTGGGTAAGTATGTGTATAAGATATGACTCTCCATGTATGACACCATATGAGAGAAATAGTTATACAAGAGGTTCTTCAGAATCAAGCTCTGAGGCTAGCTTGAGATGAGCTGAGAGTATCACCAGTACGGTTGGCATTGGATGAGTCATCTGTGAAGGTAAGCTTTGAGTTGCATGGATATGACGAGATGGAATCACCATAAGAGATGTGAGAAGCAGGCTAGAGATGTGCCGCTATCAAATGTGCTATTATTATTCATGGGAAGATGCTTTAGTTACCAGATCAGGATCAGGCATCCTGGGCAGGAGCCAGAACAGTGTAGCTGCAGGACAGCCCAACTGCTTCAATGGTTCTTGGTGTGAACCATAGGATACTGAGTTGAGCAGATTTCATGTGTATGTAAATAATCACACATAGAGATATGCAAGGAGATATGGCTCAGAGCACAGTATGTGTCTTAGAGATATATGCTTAGCAGTTGAGCCTATATGTTCCCGTCTTCAAGTCAGTATTGAGGTCAGATGCAGACGTTGCATTGAGCTGAGGCATACATCTGATGATTGGAGTCAATGTCAGAGTACTTGCCATAAGAAGCGAAGAATCATGCAGGCATCGGCTAACCTGTGTCTTCTTCTCATGTCAGCAGGGATAAGTTATGAGCCAATGGCCGACTGAGCATCGAGTGGAGCAAGACTGCTGTTACTACAGCGAGGCTTACTGTGATTATCTCTAGCTCCATGTCGATGTATATCTGAGCAAAGTCAGTCAGGGCTTAGACTCAATGGCCCCTGACATGTGTTCTACACGTCAACTTAGATTGCCAGTCCTTCTGGTGTATAAGCTCGCATCGACACAGATGACGTCAAAGCATCTTGAGGCTGGTGCAGCAACATAGGCTACCACTTTCATCTATCAACAGTGAAAGTGTATGTACTGGTCACTGAAAGAGTCTCTCCAGGACGGTCTTAGTGACTTCATATGATGCCATCCGGATGTAGTTGACAAGAACACTAACCGTCATGGTTCCCTACTGAGTCAGTTATAATTTTTGTTGTTGTAGTATGTGAACTGCTTATTGACTCAAATCTAATTAAATGAGTGAATTATGTAAAGTTCACTTTAAATGCTAGATGGTTCATTGACAAAGATTCATTAGTTCCGAGTTCATAACAATTCCTAACAGATGAAATTTGTTTTTGATCATATTAATGGCTATTCTTCTTAAATTCATTGATGATTATTCAGATACACAATCCATAACTAATATTCTTTGCTCAGGTGATTATTCAATTTCATGCAGTTTGCAATTGTCTTCAGATATATATTCCCAAGAATTGAAGAACACAAACAATTAAATAAGAAAGCTAAGCAAAACTAATTCAGGAGATCATACAGTCATGAGACAGATAAGAAGACTGTTCTATTGATCCAATGAAGCTGATTCTTCAGATTCAATTCAATTAGTCATTGATACCCTATAACAATATTCACATGCTCAGGTCATTACTCTATAACATAGACATTCACCGATTTGACACCACATCGATGTTCATGGACAATGAAATAGAGCTTCCGGATAACATAAGAGGACCGTGGACATGACCAGGCAGGTCAATAGATGTCATTGACCAGATGAACAATACCTGCCAGTGTCATTGACCAGATGAACAATAGATGTCATGTGACCAGATGACAATAGATGTCATGTGACCGATGAACAATAGATGTTGTGACCTAGATGAACAATAGATGTCATGTGCCTAGATGAACAATAGATGTCATGTGACCAGATGAACAATCGATGTCATGTGACAGATGACAATAGATGTCTGTGACCAGATAACAATAGATGTCACGTGACCAGATGAACAATAGATGTCATGTGACAGATGAACAATAGATGTCATGTGACCAGATGAACAATATATGTCATGTGACCAGATGAACAATAGATGTCATGTGACCAGATGAACAATAGATGTCATGTGACCTGATGAACAATAGATGTAATGTGACTAGATGAACAATAGATGTCATGTGACCAGATGAACAATAGATGTCATGTGACCAGATGAACAATCGATGTCATGTGACCAGATGATCAATAGATGTCATGTGACCAGGTGAACAATAGATGTCACGTGACCAGATGAACAATAGATGTCATGTGACTAGATGAACAATAGATGTCATGTGACCAGATGAACAATAGATGTCATGTTACTAGATGAATAATAGATGTCATGTGACTAGATGAACAATAGATGTCACGTGACCAGATGGCTCAATAGATGTCATGTGACCAGATGAACAATACATGTCATGTGACCAGATGAACAATAGATGTCATGTGACTAGATGAACAATAGATGTCATGTGACTAGATGAACAATAGATGTCACGTGACCAGATGAACAATAGATGTCATGTGACCAGATGAACAATACATGTCCTTGACTAGATGAACAATAGATGTCATGTGACCAGATGAAGAATAGATGTCATGTGACCAGATGAAGAATAGATGTCATGTGACTAGATGATCAATAGATGTCATGTGACCAGATGAACAATAGATGTCATGTGACCAGATGAACAATAGATGTCATGTGACCAGATGAACAATAGATGTCATGAAATAGATGAACAATAGATGTCATGTGACTAGATAGATAATAGATGTCATGTGACCACATGAACAATAGACATCATGTGACCAGATGAACAATAGATGTCATGTGACCAGATGAACAATAGATGTCATGTGACCAGGTGAACAATAGATGTCATGTGACCAGATGAACAATAGATGTCATGTGACTAGATGATCAATAGATGTCATGTGACCAGATAAGACAGCCAAATGTCATGTCACCAGATGAACAATAGGAGTAATCATGTGACCAGGTGAACAATAGATGTCATGAGACCAGATGAACAATAGATGTCATGTGACCAGGCGAACAATATATGTCATGTGACTAGATGAACAATAGATGTCATGTGACTAGATGATCAATAGAGGTCATGTGTTCAGGTGAACAATAGATGTCATGTGACCAGATGAACAATAGATGTCATGTGACTAGATGATCAATAGATGTCATGTGACCAGATGAACAATAATTGTCCTTGACCAGATGAACAATAGATGTGTGTGACTAGATGAACCAATAGATGTCATGTGACAGATGAACAATAGATGTCATGTGACCAGATGAACAATAGATGTCCATGTGACCAGATGAATAATAGATGTCCATGTGACCAGGCATGAACAATAGATGTCATGTGACTAAGATTGAACAATAGATGTCATGTGACCAGATGAACAATAGATGTCATGTGACCAGATGTACAATAGATGTCATGTGACCAGATGAACAATAGATGTCATGTGACCAGATGAACAATAGATGTCATGTGACCAGATGAACAATAGATGTCATGTGACCAGATGAACAATAGATGTCATGTGACCAGATGAATAATAGATGTCATGTGACTAGATGAACAATAGATGTCATGTGACTAGATGAACAATAGATGTCATGTGACCAGATGAACAATAGATGTCATGTGACCAGATGAACAATAGATGTCATGTGACCAGATGAACAATAGATGTCATGTGACCAGATGAACAATAGATGTCATGTGACCAGATGAACAATAGATGTCATGTGACCAGATGAACAATAGATGTCATGTGACCAGATGAACAATAGATGTCATGTGACCAGATGAACAATAGATGTCATGTGACTAGATGAACAATAGATGTCATGTGACCAGATGAACAATAGATGTCATGTGACCAGATGAACAATAGATGTCATGTGACCAGATGAACAATAGATGTCATGTGACCAGATGAACAATAGATGTCATGTGACTAGATGAACAATAGATGTCATGTGACCAGATGAACAATAGATGTCATGTGACCAGATGAACAATAGATGTCATGTGACTAGATGAACAATAGATGTCATGTGACCAGATGAACAATAGATGTCATGTGACCAGATGAACAATAGATGTCATGTGACCAGATGAACAATAGATGTCATGTGACCAGATGAACAATAGATGTCATGTGACCAGATGAACAATAGATGTCATGTGACCAGATGAACAATAGATGTCATGTGACCAGATGAACAATAGATGTCATGTGACCAGATGAACAATAGATGTCATGTGACCAGATGAATAATAGATGTCATGTGACCAGATGAACAATAGATGTCATGTGACCAGATGAACAATAGATGTCATGTGACTAGATGAACAATAGATGTCACCATGTGATGAACAATAGATGTCATGTGACCAGATGAACAATAGATGTCATGTGACCAGATGAACAATAGATGTCACGTGACCAGATGAACAATAGATGTCATGTGACGATGAACAATAGATGTCATGTGACTAGATGAACAATAGATGTCATGTGACCAGATGAACAATAGATGTCATGTGACCAGATGAACAATAGATGTCATGTGACTAGATGAACAATAGATGTCATGTGACCAGATGAACAATAGATGTCATGTGACTAGATGAACAATAGATGTCATGTGACCAGATGAACAATAGATGTCATGTGACCAGATGAACAATAGATGTCATGTGACTAGATGAACAATAGATGTCATGACCAGATGAACAATAGATGTCATGTGACCAGATGAACAATAGATGTCATGTGACCAGATGAACAATAGATGTCATGTGACCAGATGAACAATAGATGTCATGTGACCAGATGAACAATAGATGTCATGTGACCAGATGAACAATAGATGTCATGTGACCAGATGAACAATAGATGTCATGTGACCAGATGAACAATAGATGTCATGTGACCAGATGAACAATAGATGTCATGTGACTAGATGAATAATAGATGTCATGTGACCAGATGAACAATAGATGTCATGTGACCAGATGAACAATAGATGTCATGTGACCAGATGAACAATAGAGGTCATGTGACCAGATGAACAATAGATGTCATGTGACCAGATGAACAATAGATGTCATGTGACTAGATGAACAATAGATGTCATGTGACCAGATGAACAATAGATGTCATGTGACCAGATGAACAATAGATGTCATGTGACCAGATGAACAATAGATGTCATGTGACCAGATGAACAATAGATGTCATGTGACCAGATGAACAATAGATGTCATGTGACCAGATGAACAATAGATGTCATGTGACCAGATGAACAATAGATGTCATGTGACCAGATGAACAATAGATGTCATGTGACCAGATGAACAATAGATGTCATGTGACCAGATGAACAATAGATGTCATGTGACCAGATGAACAATAGATGTCATGTGACCAGATGAACAATAGATGTCATGTGACCAGATGAACAATAGATGTCATGTGACCAGATGAACAATAGATGTCATGTGACCAGATGAACAATAGATGTCATGTGACTAGATGAACAATAGATGTCATGTGACCAGATGAACAATAGATGTCATGTGACCAGATGAACAATAGATGTCATGTGAGCAGATGAACAATAGATGTCATGTGACCAGATGAACAATAGATGTCATGTGACCAGATGAACAATAGATGTCATGTGACCAGATGAACAATAGATGTCATGTGACCAGATGAACAATAGATGTCATGTGACCAGATGAACAATAGATGTCATGTGACCAGATGAACAATAGATGTCATGTGACCAGATGAACAATAGATGTCATGTGACCAGATGAACAATAGATGTCATGTGACCAGATGAACAATAGATGTCATGTGACCAGATGAACAATAGATGTCATGTGACCAGATGAACAATAGATGTCATGTGACCAGATGAACAATAGATGTCATGTGACCAGATGAACAATAGATGTCATGTGACCAGATGAACAATAGATGTCATGTGACCAGATGAACAATAGATGTCATGTGACCAGATGAACAATAGATGTCATGTGACCAGATGAACAATAGATGTCATGTGACCAGATGAACAATAGATGTCATGTGACCAGATGAACAATAGATGTCATGTGACCAGATGAACAATAGATGTCATGTGACCAGATGAACAATAGATGTCATGTGACCAGATGAACAATAGATGTCATGTGACCAGATGAACAATAGATGTCATGTGACCAGATGAACAATAGATGTCATGTGACCAGATGAACAATAGATGTCATGTGACCAGATGAACAATAGATGTCATGTGACCAGATGAACAATAGATGTCATGTGACCAGGTGAACAATAGATGTCATGTGACCAGATGAACAATAGATGTCATGTGACCAGATGAACAATAGATGTCATGTGACCAGATGAACAATAGATGTCATGTGACCAGATGAACAATAGATGTCATGTGACCAGATGATCAATAGATGCTGTGTGACCAGATGAACAATAGATGTCATGTGACCAGATGATCAATAGATGTCATGTGACCAGATGAACAATAGATGTCATGTGACCAGGTGAATAATAGATGTCATGTGACCAGATGAACAATAGATGTCATGTGACCAGATGAACAATAGATGTCATGTGACCAGATGAACAATAGATGTCATGTGACCAGATGAACAATAGATGTCATGTGACCAGATGAACAATAGATGTCATGTGACCAGATGAACAATAGATGTCACCGAACAATAGATGTCATGTGACCATGAACAATAGATGTCATGTGACCAGATGAACAATAGATGTCATGTGACCAGATGAACAATAGATGTCATGTGACCAGATGAACAATAGATGTCATGTGACCAGATGAACAATAGATGTCATGTGACCAGATGAACAATAGATGCTGCGTGACCAGATGAACAATAGATGTCATGTGACCAGATGAACAATAGATGTCATGTGACCATATGAACAATAGATGTCATGTGACCAGATGAACAATAGATGTCATGTGACCATGAACAATAGATGTCATGTGACCAGATGAACAATAGATGTCATGTGACCAGGTGAACAATAGATGTCATGTGACCAGATGAACAATAGATGTCATGTGACCAGATGAACAATAGATGTCATGTGACCAGATGAACAATAGATGTCCTGTGACCAGATGAACAATAGATGTCATGTGACCAGATGAACAATAGATGTCATGTGACCAGATGAACAATAGATGTCATGTGACCAGATAAACAATAGATGTCATGTGACCAGATGAACAATAGATGTCATATGACCAGATGAACAATAGATGTCATGTGACCAGATGAACAATAGATGTCATGTGACCAGGTGAACAATAGATGTCATGTGACCAGATGAACAATATATGTCATGTGACCAGATGAACAATAGATGTCATGTGACTAGATGAACAATAGATGTCATGTGACCAGATGAACAATAGATGTCATGTGACTAGATAAACAATAGATGTCATGTGACCAGGTGAACAATAGATGTCATGTGACCAGGTGAACAATAGATGTCATGTGACCAGATAAACAATAGATGTCATGTGACCAGATGAACAATAGATGTCATGTGACCAGATGAACAATAGATGTCATGTGACCAGATGAACAATAGATGTCATGTGACCAGATGAACAATAGATGTCATGTGACCAGATGAACAATAGATGTCATGTGACCAGATGAACAATAGATGTCATGTGACCAGATGAACAATAGATGTCATGTGACTAGATGAACAATAGATGTCATGTGACCAGATGAACAATAGAGGTCATGTGACCAGATGAACAATAGATGTCATGTGACCAGATGAACAATAGATGTCATGTGACCAGATGAACAATAGATGTCATGTGACCAGATGAACAATAGATGTCATGTGACCAGATGAACAATAGAGGTCATGTGACTAGATGAACAATAGATGTCATGTGACCAGATGAACAATAGATGTCATGTGACCAGATGAACAATAGATGTCATGTGACTAGATGAACAATAGATGTCATGTGACCAGATGAACAATAGATGTCATGTGACTAGATGAACAATAGATGTCATGTGACTAGATGAACAATAGATGTCATGTGACCAGATGAACAATATATGTCATGTGACCAGATGAACAATATATGTCATGTGACTAGATGAACAATAGATGTCATGTGACCAGATGAACAATAGAGGTCATGTGACCAGATGAACAATACATGTCATGTGACCAGGTGAACAATAGATGTCATGTGACCAGATGAACAATAGATGTCATGTGACCAGATGAACAATAGATGTCATGTGACCAGATGAACAATAGATGTCATGTGACCAGATGAACAATAGATGTCATGTGACTAGATGAACAATAGATGTCATGTGACCAGATGAACAATAGATGTCATGTGACCAGATGAACAATAGATGTCATGTGACCAGATGAACAATAGATGTCATGTGACCAGATGAACAATAGATGTCATGTGACCAGATGAACAATAGAGGTCATGTGACCAGATGAACAATACATGTCATGTGACCAGGTGAACAATAGATGTCATGTGACCAGATGAACAATAGATGTCATGTGACCAGATGAACAATAGATGTCATGTGACCAGATGAACAATAGATGTCATGTGACCAGATGAACAATAGATGTCATGTGACCAGATGAACAATAGATGTCATGTGACCAGATGAACAATAGATGTCATGTGACCAGATGAACAATAGATGTCATGTGACCAGATGAACAATAGATGTCATGTGACCAGATGAACAATATATGTCATGTGACTAGATGAACAATAGATGTCATGTGACCAGATGAACAATAGATGTCATGTGACCAGATGAACAATAGATGTCATGTGACCAGATGAACAATATATGTCATGTGACTAGATGAACAATAGATGTCCTGTGACTAGATGAACAATAGAGGTCATGTGACCAGATGAACAATAGATGTCATGTGACCAGGTGAACAATAGATGTCATGTGACCAGATGAACAATAGATGTCATGTGACCAGATGAACAATAGATGTCATGTGACCAGATAAACAATAGATGTCATGTGACCAGGTGAACAATAGATGTCATATGACCAGATGAACAATAGATGTCATGTGACCAGGTGAACAATAGAGCTCATGTGACCAGATGAACAATAGATGTCATGTGACCAGATGAACAATAGATGTCATGTGACCAGGTGAACAATAGATGTCATGTGACCAGATGAACAATAGATGTCATGTGACCAGATGAACAATACATGTCATGTGACCAGGTGAACAATAGATGTCATGTGACCAGATGAACAATAGATGTCATGTGACCAGATGAACAATAGATGTAATGTGACCAGGTGAACAATAGATGTCATGTGACTAGATGATCAATAGATGTCATGTGACCAGGTGAACAATAGATGTCATGTGACCAGATGAACAATAGATGTCATGAGACCAGATGAACAATAGATGTCATGTGACCAGATGAACAATAGATGTCATGTGACCAGATGAACAATAGATGTCATGTGACCAGATGAACAATAGATGTCATGTGACCAGATGAACAATAGATGTCATGTGACCAGATGAACAATATATGTCATGTGACCTGATGAACAATAGATGTCATGTCACCAGATGAACAATAGATGTCATGTGACCAGGTGAACAATAGATGTCATGTGACCAGATGAACAATAGATGTCATGTGACCAGATGAACAATAGATGTCATGTGACCAGATGAACAATAGATGTCATGTGACCAGATGAACAATAGATGTCATGTGATCAGGTGAACAATAGATGTCATGTGACCAGATGAACAATAGATGTCATGTGACCAGATGAACAATAGATGTCATGTGACCAGATGAACAATAGATGTCATGTGACCAGATGAACAATAGATGTCATGTGACCAGATGAACAATAGATGTCATGTGACCAGGCGAACAATAGATGTCATGTGACTAGATGATCAATAGAGGTCATGTGACCAGGTGAACAATAGATGGCATGTGACCAGATGAACAATAGATGTCATGTGACCAGATGAACAATAGATGTCATGTGACCAGATGAACAATAGATGTCATGTGACCAGATGAACAATAGATGTCATGTGACCAGATGAACAATAGATGTCATGTGACCAGATGAACAATAGATGTCATGTGACCAGATGAACAATAGATGTCATGTGACTAGATGAACAATAGATGTCATGTGACCATATGAACAATAGATGTCATGTGACCAGATGAACAATAGATGTCATGTGACCAGATGAACAATAGATGTCATGTGACCAGATGAACAATAGATGTCATGTGACCAGGTGAACAATAGATGTCATGTGACCAGATGAACAATAGATGTCATGTGACCATATGAACAATAGATGTCATGTGACCAGATGAACAATAGATGTCCTGTGACCATATGAACAATAGATGTCATGTGACCAGATGAACAATAGATGTCATGTGACCAGATGAACAATAGATGTCCTGTGACCATATGAACAATAGATGTCATGTGACCAGATAAACAATAGATGTCATGTGACCAGGTGAACAATAGATGTCATATGACTAGATGAACAATAGATGTCATGTGACCAGATGAACAATAGATGTCATGTGACCAGGTGAACAATAGAGGTCATGTGACCAGATGAACAATATATGTCATGTGACCAGATGAACAATAGATGTCATGTGACCAGATGAACAATAGATGTCATGTGACTAGATGAACAATAGATGTCATGTGACCAGATGAACAATAGATGTCATGTGACTAGATAAACAATAGATGTCATGTGACCAGGTGAACAATAGATGTCATGTGACCAGGTGAACAATAGATGTCATGTGACTAGATAAACAATAGATGTCATGTGACCAGGTGAACAATAGATGTCATGTGACCAGATGAACAATAGATGTCATGTGACCAGATGAACAATATATGTCATGTGACCAGATGAACAATAGATGTCATGTGACCAGATGAACAATAGATGTCATGTGACTAGATGAACAATAGATGTCATGTGACCAGATGAACAATAGATGTCATGTGACTAGATGAACAATAGATGTCATGTGAACAGATGAACAATAGATGTCACGTGACCAGGTGAACAATAGATGTCATGTGACCAGATGAACAATAGATGTCATGTGACCAGATGAACAATAGATGTCATGTGACCAGGTGAACCTACGTTGTAGGCTAATATACACGTCACACAATTGTTCTTCCTCTGAGTGTGTTGTTGTTGTTGTTGTTGTTGTTGTTTAAATCATGAACTCCTGTCATGTCTCTGCTGGGCCCCTCCCCCTCTAGTGTCCTGCCAGCTGCACCTTTATTGTGTTTGCCGTTGGTCCTGTGTGTGTGTGTGTGTCTATGTGTGTGTGTGATTGTCTGTGGGTGTGTGTCTGTGTGTGTTTGTGCCTGTGTGTGTGTGTATATGTGTGAGTCTGTGTGTTTGTGTGTGTCTGTCTGTGTGAGTCTGTGTGTGTATATGTGTGTTTCTGTGTGTTTGTGTCTGTGTGTATATGTGTGTCTGTGTGTGTGAGTCTGTGTGTATATGTGTGTTTGTGTCTGTGTGTATATGTGTGTGTCTGTGTGTGTGAGTCTGTGTGTGTGTGTGCCTGTGTGTGTGTATATGTGTGAGTCTGTGTGTGTGTGTGTGTGTGTTTGTGTGTCTATGTGTGTGTGTGATTGTCTGTGGGTGTGTGTCTGTGTGTGTTTGTGCCTGTGTGTGTGTGTATATGTGTGTTTCTGTGTGTTTGTGTCTGTGTGTATATGTGTGTGTCTGTGTGTGTGTAAATGTGTGAGTCTGTGTGTGTGTGCCTGTGTGTGTGTATATGTGTGTGTGAGTCTGTGTGTGTGTACCTCCTGCTGTGTCCCCCCTCTCTGCCCGTTGGCAGTGCGGTGCAGCAGATGGTCAGTGTTGCATCACTGCTCCAGTAATGCAGCGTTTGCAGTTTGTATTTCTTCAGCAGCGCTAGAAGCTCCGCCTCCTGGTGGAAGCAGACGCAGCACCGAGGAGGAAGCCGTCCTGTTTGTGTCGAGCCAAAGTGTGACGGCTTGTCTTCGGGCCCAAGTGCACGACAACAGACAGTGTTCACGTTGAGCCGAGGAAACACGGCGTAGTTTATCTAAACAACAAAGGGAGAGTTCAGGGAAACCAAAGAAGACGGCCCTCCATTGGCCGAGGAGAAACACAAACAAAAACTCACTCTGCATAATCCACAGGAAGCAGTTCATCAGCGCTCTGGTGGGAACTGGGAGGTCAAACTAAATGAAGCTTCATCTGAAACTTCTTCTGGAATCATGATCTACTCTTTTTCTATTTTGTTGCTCCATGTTTCATCTTTGACTGGTTATATTCTTCCTTCGTAGCTGGTCCTCTTCCCCAGATCTGACCTCATCACTTCCATTCAATTCAGTTTATTTGTACAGCCCATTCTCACAAATTACAAATTTGCCTTTTACAATCTGTCCCTGACCTTTGACCTCACATGGGACCAGGAAAAACTCCCAAATAACCCTTCAGGGGGAAAAAGGTCAGAACCCTTGAGGAGAGAACAGAGGAGGATCCCTCTCCAGGATGGACAGAACAATAGATGTAATGTGTACAGAAGGAATCATAAGAGTTAAACACATTCAATGGATATGACAGTTGATTCTTCCTCTTCATCATCATCATACATCCAGTCCTTCACTTCATACTCTTTCCATTCCTGCAGCAGCTGATGTGGTCTGGATGTTGGATCTATCACCTCCTCATGAAGGTTCTTCTGACCCTGACTCCTCCTCATCAGTCGATTCCTCCTCATGAAGGTTCTTCTGACCCTGACTCCTCCTGATCAGTCGATTCCTCCTCATGGTGGTTCTTCTGACCCTGACTCTTCCTCATCAGTCGATTCCTCCTCATGGTGGTTCTTCTGACCCTGACTCCTCCTCATCAGTCGATTCCTCCTCATGAAGGTTCTTCTGACCCTGACTCCTCATCAGTCGATTCCTCCTCATGAAGGTTCTTCTGACCCTGACTCCTCCTGATCAGTCGATTCCTCCTCATGAAGGTTCTTCTGACCCTGACTCCTCCTCATCAGTCGATTCCTCCTCATGGTGGTTCTTCTGACCCTGACTCCTCCTCATCAGTCGATTCCTCCTCATGAAGGTTCTTCTGACCCTGACTCCTCATCAGTCGATTCCTCCTCATGAAGGTTCTTCTGACCCTGACTCCTCCTCATCAGTCGATTCCTCCTCATGAAGGTTCTTCTGACCCTGACTCCTCCTCATCAGTCGATTCCTCCTCATGAAGGTTCTTCTGACCCTGACTCCTCCTGATCAGTCGATTCCTCCTCATGAAGGTTCTTCTGACCCTGACTCCTCCTCATCAGTCGATTCCTCCTCATGGTGGTTCTTCTGACCCTGACTCCTCCTCATCAGTCGATTCCTCCTCATGAAGGTTCTTCTGACCCTGACTCCTCCTCATCAGTCGATTCCTCCTCATGAAGGTTCTTCTGACCCTGACTCCTCATCAGTCGATTCCTCCTCAAGATTCAAGATTCAAGATTCAAGATGTTTTATTTGTCACATACACACACAGGGTGTGCAGTGAAATGAAAGTGGCAATGCTCAGCAAGAATGTGCAAGGGCAACAAGTACACACTATTTACAATAAAAAAACAACACAATATTTACAGTAAGTGTGTGTGTGTGTGTGTGTGTGTGTGTGTGTGTGTGTGTGCCTAAGAGGGGCAGTTGTGTGGGTCTATGTGGGGGTCCGGGTGAGGTCAGAGTTCACAGTCCTGATGGCCTGAGGAAAGAAACTCCGTCTCAGTCTCTCTGTTCTTGCAGCGTGACTACGGAGGCGCCTGCCTGACCGCAGCAGCTGAAACAGTCTGTTGTTGGGGTGGTGAGGATCCTTCATGATCCTGCCGGCTCTGGTTCTGCACCTCCTGGTGTACAAGTCCTGCAGGGTGGGGAGTGTGGTTCAATAGTGCGTTCAGCCGAACGCACTACTCTCTGAAACCTTCCTGTCCCGAGCGGAGCAGTTGCCAAACCAGGCTGTGGTACTTCCTGTCAGATCGCTCTCTACAGCTCCAGAGTAGAAGGACTGAAGGATCCTCTGGGAAACTTTAAATTTCCTCAGCTGCCTGAGGTGGTAGAGGCGCTGCCTTGCCTTTCTCACCAGAGTGTCTGTGTTTGTTGACCATGTCAGATCCTCGGTGATGTGGACTCCCAGGTATTTATACCCGCTCACCCTCCCCACAGTAGTCCCGTTAATCCCCAGTGGTGAGTACGTCCTCTGTTGTTGTACCCTCCTAAAGTCCACAATCAGCTCCTTAGTTTTGGTGACATTCATGATGAGGCTGTTGTCCTGGCACCAGAGTGACAGATCAGCAACTTCCTCCAGGTAGGCCTTCTCGCCGTTGTCGGAGATCAGGCCCACCACCACTGTGTCATCCACAAACTTGATGATGGTGTTGGAGCTGAACCTGGCCACACAGTCATGTGTGTACAGGAGTACAGTAGGGGCTGAGGACGCAACCCTGGGGGGATCCTGTGTTCAGGGTGAGGGATTTGGAGGTGTGTCTGCCCACCCTGACCACCTGTGGCCTGGCGGTCAGGAAGTCCAGGATCCAAGCACACAGGGGGGTGTTCAGTCCCAGCTCAATCAGCTTGCCGGCCAGTCTGGAGGGGACTATGGTGTTGAAAGCTGAACTATAATCAATGAACAGCAGTCTCACATAGCCCCCTCTGGCTGTCCAGATGAGAGAGTGTGGTGTGCAGTACCTGGGAGACAGCATCATCCGTGGATCTGTTTGGGCGATAAGCAAACTGCAGCGGGTCCATGGAGGAAGGAGGAAGGCGCAGATGTAGTCCTTTATCAGCCTCTCAAAGCATTTCATGACCACCGAGGTGAGGGCCACCCGTCGGTAGCCATTCATACATGCTGGAGAAGCATTCTTGGGCACTGGGACAATAGTGGCTCTCTTGCAGCAGGCGGGGACCACGGACTCCGCCAGGGAGAGCTCGCATATTGTGGGGAACACTGGAGCTAGCTGGTTAGCACAGGTCTTCAGTACTGCCCAGATATGCCATCTGGACCTGCAGCTTTCCTGGTGTTCACCCTCAACAGAGCCCTCCTCACACTGTGCTCGGTCACAGAGAGTGTGTGTTCATCCCCAGCGGTAGAACTCACCTCGGCTATGCTAACGGTGTTGTTGTTAGCCGGCGAGCTAGCGCTGTTGTTGCTAGCCTCAAACCGTGCATAAAATGAGTTCAGGTCGTCCGCTAAGGATGCGTCGGCTCTCACCATAGCGCGGGGTCTGCTCTGGTAGTCTGTGATAGTCCGTAGTCCCTGCCATAGGCGCCTGGTGTCGCGCTGCTCCATCTGTGATTCCACTCTGTCTCGGTACCTCCTTTTGGCTTCCTTCACCGCCCTCCTCAGTCCATAGACCGCTGCCTTGTACTCGTCCATGTTGCGGATACAAGACCGGAGTTATAGGCAGCAGAGCGGGCGTTCACAGCTTCACGGATGGATCTATCAACCCACGGCTTTTGGTTAGGAAAGACCCTAACTTTACCGTGGGGACGATGGTGTCCGCCAGCGTTGCTATGAGGCTCATTGCTACTTCCATAAACTCGCTGGCGTCACTGGAACTGGATTGGATCATGTCCCAGTCGCGACACGCAGAGCGTCCTGTAGCTCAGCCTCTGATTGGTCAGACCACCGCTTCCGTTCCTCGTCACTACCGCTTCCACGATCTTTTGCGGTACCGGAAGCAGAAAATGGCGGCATGGTCTGATTTTTCGAGCGGAGGAGAGAGACAGCCTTGTAGCCTCTCTTGAATGGCGTATAGCAGTGGTCCAACGTTCTTTCCTCTGGTAGCACACGTAATGTGCTGGTGAAAGTTCGGCATGACTTTTTTAGGTTAGCCCTATTAAAGTCCCAGCCACCACCACAGCAGCGTCGGGATACTTGTTCTGATGCCGACATAACACATCATGTAGGTCCGATAGTGCTACGTCGGTGTCCGCCAGGTGGTATGTAGACGGCTGTGGTGATGACCGAGCTGAACTCCCGGGAAGGTAGAATGGACGGCATGAGATCGTCAGATGTTCCAGGTTCAAGCAGGAGCGAGAAAGAGTCTTAATGTTCTTGGGGTCGCACCACATGTTGTTAGTCATGAAGCAAACCCCTCCACCTTAGATTTACCAGACTCTTCCGTTCGTCTGCACGGAAAACAGAGAAGGACTGTTGGGCATATGACCGATCCGGCACCAGCGGGTCAGCCATGTTTCCGTCAGACAAAAGATATTACAGTCCCTCATGTCCCGTTGAATCTGATCCTTGCCCTAACATCATCCATCTTATTTTCCAGAGACTGGACGTTAGCAAGAAGGATGCTGGGCAGAGGTGGACGGTGGGCTTGAACTCTCAGTCTGTTCGAATTCCGCTCCGTTTCCCTCGATGTTTTCGTCGTCTCCCGTAGTAGCGGCTCCACTGTTGTTGATGTGGTTCGCTCGTACGATCTCTGCCGGCCACGCTGGATCGATGGAAAAAGTGGACAAAAACCCTTGTTTTGCGCAAAAGTTTATGTCCAAAAGTGTGCTGTGGTCGTATGCTGTTATTGCCGATGTGTTTGTGGCAAAGAAAACATTAAAAATAAACACAAAAACTAAAAGAGCGCACAATCTCCGCGGAGCTACCTCGACGGCGTCTGGACACAGCCGCGCCATCTGAAGGTTCTTCTGACCCTGACTCCTCCTCATCAGTCGATTCCTCCTCATGAAGGTTCTTCTGACCCTGACTCCTCCTCATCAGTCGATTCCTCCTCATGAACGTTCTTCTGACCCTGACTCCTCCTCATCAGTCGATTCCTCCTCATGAAGGTTCTTCTGACCCTGACTCCTCCTGATCAGTCGATTCCTCCTCATGAAGGTTCTTCTGACCCTGACTCCTCCTCATCAGTCGATTCCTCCTCATGGTGGTTCTTCTGACCCTGACTCCTCCTCATCAGTCGATTCCTCCTCATGAAGGTTCTTCTGACCCTGACTCCTCCTCATCAGTCGATTCCTCCTCATGAAGGTTCTTCTGACCCTGACTCCTCCTCATCAGTCGATTCCTCCTCATGGTGGTTCTTCTGACCCTGACTCTTCCTCATCAGTCGATTCCTCCTCATGAAGGTTCTTCTGACCCTGACTCCTCATCAGTCGATTCCTCCTCATGAAGGTTCTTCTGACCCTGACTCCTCCTCATCAGTCGATTCCTCCTCATGAAGGTTCTTCTGACCCTGACTCCTCCTCATCAGTCGATTCCTCCTCATGGTGGTTCTTCTGACCCTGACTCCTCCTCATCAGTCGATTCCTCCTCATGAAGGTTCTTCTGACCCTGACTCCTCCTCATCAGTCGATTCCTCCTCATGAAGGTTCTTCTGACCCTGACTCTTCCTCATCAGTCGATTCCTCCTCATGAAGGTTCTTCTGACCCTGACTCCTCCTCATCAGTCGATTCCTCCTCATGGTGGTTCTTCTGACCCTGACTCCTCCTCATCAGTCGATTCCTCCTCATGAAGGTTCTTCTGACCCTGACTCCTCCTCATCAGTCGATTCCTCCTCATGGTGGTTCTTCTGACCCTGACTCCTCCTCATCAGTCGATTCCTCCTCATGAAGGTTCTTCTGACCCTGACTCCTCCTCATCAGTCGATTCCTCCTCATGAAGGTTCTTCTGACCCTGACTCCTCCTCATCAGTCGATTCCTCCTCATGAAGGTTCTTCTGACCCTGACTCCTCCTCATCAGTCGATTCCTCCTCATGATGCTCAGCATTGTCCTCCGGTCATTATCTTCCCCGACATGGTTCTCCTGTGGGTGGAGCTCTTCTGCCTCCTCTGCTGCCGGTCTCTCTCTAGAATGTGAAACGCCCACAGCTGTGAGAAAACACCTGTTGTTGTTGTTGTTGTTTGTTTGTTGTTGTAACCATGTGTTGACCCCTCACATCCAGATGGAAGATGTCGGGGTGTGACACGTTGCAACAGATCTTATGAAGTTAAATAAATCACCCATCATTCAATCAAATGACTTGAAATTTATTTCAAACATGAAGAGCACAGTATCAAACAAACCCCATATATTCAGACCATTTGATGAATAAAATACATATTTTAACAGCAACAGATGTAATTTGTAGTCCGAAGGCCCCGGGACCTTACGGGGCGAGACGAAGAGAGAGCGACACGCCTGGGCTCCAGACACGAGGAACAGTGACATCACCACACAGCGACGTCATCAACAGACAGCGACATCATCACCACACAGCGACGTCATCACCACACAGCGACATCATCACCAGACAGCGACAGCATCACCACACAGTGACGTCATCACCACACAGCGACGTCATCAACAGACAGCGACATCATCACCACACAGCGACATCATCACCACACAGTGACGTCATCAACAGACAGCGACATCATCACCACACAGCGACGTCATCACCACACAGCGACATCATCACCAGACAGCGACATCATCACCACACAGTGACGTCATCACCAGACAGCGACGTCATCACCACACAGTGACGTCATCACCAGACAGCGACGTCATCACCAGACAGCGACAGCATCACCACACAGCGACGTCATCACCACACAGTGACGTCATCACCAGACAGCGACATCATCACCACACAGCGACGTCATCACCACACAGCGACGTCATCACCAGACAGCAACGTCATCACCACACAGTGACGTCATCACCACACAGCGACGTCATCACCAGACAGTGACGTCATCACCACAGCGACTTCATCACCACACAGCGACGTCATCACCACAGTGACGTCATCACCACAGTGACGTCATCACCACACAGTGACGTCATCACCACACAGCGAGGTCATCACCACACAGCGACGTCATCACCACACAGCGACGTCATCACCACACAGCGACGTCATCACCACACAGCGACGTCATCACCACAGCGACGTCATCACCACACAGTGACATCATCACCACACAGCGACGTCATCACCACACAGCGACGTCATCACCACACAGCGACGTCATCACCACAGTGACATCATCACCACACAGCGACGTCATCACCACACAGCGACATCATCACCACACAGTGACGTCATCACCACACAGCGACGTCATCACCACACAGCGACGTCATCACCACACAGCGACATCATCACCACACAGCGACGTCATCACCACACAGTGACGTCATCACCACAGCGACGTCATCACCACACAGCGAGGTCATCACCAGACAGCGACGTCATCACCACACAGTGACGGCATCACCACACAGCGACGTCATCACCACAGCGACGTCATCACCACACAGTGACGTCATCACCACACAGCGAGGTCATCACCACACAGCGATGTCATCACCACACAGCGACGTCATCACCACAGCGACGTCATCACCACACAGCGACGTCATCACCACAGCGACGTCATCACCACACAGTGACGTCATCACCACACAGTGACGTCATCACCAGACAGCGACATCATCACCACACAGTGACGTCATCACCACAGTGACGTCATCACCACACAGTGACGTCATCACCAGACAGCGACGTCATCACCACAGTGACGTCATCACCACACAGTGACGTCATCACCAGACAGCGACGTCATCACCAGACAGCGACGTCATCACCACACAGCGACGTCATCACCACAGTGACGTCATCACCAGGGCAACACACCGCCATGTTGACTGGCTGCATGGAGCGTCTCCTCCACCCTCCGGTCAGGGCTCAGAAACAACGTGGACATGTTGTTGTTGACTTCCACCAGGAGGGGGAGTGAAGAGCAACACACTACACACTATTGTGTTCTATAACAACATAGACACTTCAGATGCCACACTAGTCGTGTTGGCTTTGAATGGGCAGTGTGTACTGAGGAGGTCATCTGTTGTTTTAATACCAACAATGACATGTGAGTGATTGCATCAACTCAATATGACCATTCAACCATGTTACGCTAATAGTTTGAAGATTATCATTCATTGTAAAGACTTAAACTGTCAATGTGCTGGTGGAGTCCATGGTGCTACACTAGTGGAAGCACAAGACAGCGCTGGACCATTTTAGGTTCAGAGAAGTACATTCAAATATTTTTGGTTTAGAATATCTCAAAATCAAGTGCTAACGTTATCTATCCGGGGCCTTCTTTATTTCCCTGTTCATAAACATATCTTAACCACTCCATATTGTAATGTCTTTTGCAGATGATGTTTTATATGTCCACTTAAAGACCATATACATATTTTGTGTGTATGAATTGTGTTTTTCGGTTCACACTCATTCATATCATACGACACTAACCACGCTGCTCTGATCTGGAACATCATCTGTAAAGAGTTTGAAACATCACGGCCATCCAATCAGAAGCAGTCGGCTTGAGATGATCATGAATAGGAATGAGCGCCTCTCAGAGTGGCGTCAGGCTGGTAAGACATGATCAGAACTGATTGGTATCATTCAACTGAAGGAGTTCCTCTGGAGTCCTCCTTCATGAAGCTCAGCTTCACTCACAGCTGCTGTAACAATGAACCTCGCTCACGTCCTATTGCATCATCGTTTACAATCCATGGCCCACGGGAAGCTGGCGGTGGGCGGAGCTCGCCCCCCCGAGTGTCACGCTTCATACCAACCAAGCAGAATACTCTGACTTCCTTTGATGGAGCGTTATCATGTCGAGGTCATGTGACGCTCTCTCTGGATGAGTACACGCTGCCCACCTGGTAGAAACGTACACATGTGAGACAGATGCAGAAATAGTGTCACGATGATGTCACGATGATGTCACGATGATGTCACGATGATGTCATGCTCTGTAGAAAAGAAGCCTCTGAGAACGGGAAAGGCCAAACCACGAGGTCACACACCACGAGCCGAGAACACACACACAGAACACAGGGATGGCAGGAAATAAAGTTGTCCAGTACACTGTTGTCTCCTTGGTCCTGATAAACAAGCACAACAACAACAACAACTAAAACAATCAAAAAATGTAAAAATCACCCAACAAATGATGAAGTCAGAACTCTAAATAAGATAATAGGAGTAATTGCCCAGGTACTTTGATGCAATGAATCTTTTTTTAATACAGAAATTGAAAAAATATTTTTTCGCATTGAGAGGGAAAATAAAATATTTACTGTACATGAGACCAAACCCGTGGTTCCACTGGAGAGGGACCCTGGAGGGACACACCAACCCTCAACATCCGGTTAGAAAACACTGGACCTCCGAGGTGTCCAACCCACTGTGATGTTAAGAAAAGCTGTAGAAAAATAAAGTACCAGGAATCTCAAGATTAAAAGACCAAATGTCCTTGAAAAATTTCTGAAACTCTCCAGACAAATTGGAGAGGAATAAATCCACAAATGCTGTACTTTATTTTCTTTTTTCTCTCTTCAAAAATGTAGTCCAGCACGGTTGATCTCTAATGGAGCAGAGGGCATTGTGGGGGATACTGGGAGGGTTCTCCTTCAGGCCAAACTCCATGCTCATGGAGGTCAAAGGTCATAGTGTGACCTCGGATGTGGTCTGGAGGTCCATTTGGTAGACCGGGCAGTCGGGTGTGAAGGCTGGGGGGTGCTGCGCTGAAATGGTGTGATGGAGACACACGTATGGGGTGTGTGTGTGGGGGGGGGGGGCTAATGTGGTTGAATGATTGGTAGATTGAGAGAAAAAGAGATTGACAGATGACCACAGAAAGAAATGAAGTTAAACATATTTTAGTGGATTTGAATTGCCAAAGTCCACAAGAGGGAAACACTGGATACCAACATCTGTAATGATAGAGTAACATCTGTGATGATAGAGTAACATCTGTGATGATAGAGTAACATCTGTAATGATAGAGTAACATCTGTAATGATAGAGTAACATCTGTGATGATAGAGTAACATCTGTAATGTAGAGTAACATCTGTAATGATAGAGTAACATCTGTAATGTAGAGTAACATCTGTAATGATAGAGTAACATCTGTAATGTAGAGTAACATCTGTAATGATAGTGGGCGTGTTGACGTGTTAAGATACGGGTGTTACAATGAATCGGAGAGAGCAAACCATAAAGGAAAGGTCAAAATATCAAGTTGCTGTGGAAAAATATTTGCGATAATTGTACACAGGCTGCAGGGAGATGTTAAGGACACACTGAGCTCCTCTCTCCTTATGGACGTTTAGGATACACTGAGCTCCTCTCTCCTCTCTCCTTATGGACGTTTAGGATACACTGAGCTCCTCTCTCCTTATGGACGTTAAGGATACACTGAGCACCTCTCTCCTCTCTCCTTATGGACGTTAAGGATACACTGAGCTCCTCTCTCCTTATGGACGTTTAGGATACAATGAGCTCCTCTCTCCTTATGGACGTTAAGGATACACTGAGCACCTCTCTCCTCTCTCCTTATGGACGTTAAGGATACACTGAGCTCCTCTCTCCTTATGGACGTTTAGGATACACTGAGCTCCTCTCTCCTCTCTCCTTATGGACGTTAAGGATACACTGAGCTCCTCTCTCCTCTCTCCTTATGGACGTTTAGGATACACTGAGCTCCTCTCTCCTTATGGATGTTTAGGATACACTGAGCTCCTCTCTCCTTATGGACGCTTAGGATACACTGAGCTCCTCTCTCCTCGCCTCTCCCTTATGGACGTTTAGGATACACTGAGCTCCCTCCTCTCTCTCTCCTTATGGGACGTTTAGGATACACTGAGCTCCTCTCCTCTCCTCGCTCATGGGACGTTAAGGATACACTGAGCACCTCTCTCCTCTCCTCTCTCCTTATGGACGTTTAGGATACACTGAGCCCTCTCTCTCTCTCCTTATATGGACGTTTAGGATACACTGAGCCTCTCTCCTCTCTCGCTCCCGGACGTTTAGGATACACTGAGCACCTCTCCTCTCCTCTCCCATGGACGCTTAGGATACACTGAGCTCCTCTCTCCTCTCCTCTCCTTATGGACGTTTAGGATACACTGAGCTCCTCTCTCTCCTCCTCCAGACATTTAGGCCACTGGCTCTCTCTCCTCCTTTCTCCTTATGGACGCTTAGGATACACTGAGCTCCTCTCTCCTCTCTCTCCTTATGGACGTTTAGGATACACTGAGCTCCTCTCCTCTCCTCTCTCCTTATGGACGTTTAGGATACACTGAGCTCCTCTCCCTTATAGACCTTAGGATACACTGGCTCCTCTCCTCTCCTCTCCCTTATGGACGTTTTAGGATAACTGAGCTCCTCTCCTCTCTCCTTATGGACGTTTAGGATACACTGAGCTCCTCTCTCATCTCTCTTTATGGACGTTTAGGATACACTCAGCACCTCTCCTCTCCTCTCTCCTTATGGACGCTTAGGATACCCTGAGCCCTCTCTCCTCTCTCCTTATAGGCGCTTAGGATACACTGAGCTCCTCTCTCCTCTCCTCTCCCTTATGGACGTTTTGGATACACTGAGCACCTCTCTCTCTCCTTATGGACGTTTAGGATACACTGAGCTCCTCTCTCCTCTCTCTTATGGACGTTTAGGATACACTGAGCTCTCTCTCTCCTCTCCTCTCCTTATGGGCCGCTT